>NC_060885.1:3176131-3228631 GCF_014805685.1 Silurus meridionalis | reverse complement strand
GAACATATAGACAGAACAGACAGGAATCCCCATACTTTTGTATATATAGTGTGTATGTGTATGTACATTTCTAGAGCATAATAGTGTTGTGATGGTTGGGAAAGATTTTAAATTGTAAGGTAATTGCTGTCCAAGCAAACACACACATATTGTACATATACACAAATATATAAATATACAGTGTTGGGCAATAACGCGTTACTGTAACGCAGTTACTTTTGACAGTAACTAATACTGTAACGCTTTACTTTTTAAATAAAGTAACTCCATTACCATTACCGTATGGTGCGTTTGTCCGTTGCTTTTTTAAATGAATGAATTTGTGCTAAAGTGTAGACTACAGTCTAACCTGTTTACAGCGGAGACGCATTGTAGGATTGGTGGATGAACCACTGTAAACAGGAAGAAGACGCACTGTGGGCATGTCTCCGTTTATTCAGGTCTGTGCAGCAGTAATGGCGAGTCGAGGCGAGAGTAAGACGAGTTTCTCAAGGTGGAAATATGCTCATTATTTCACTTTAGTTGAGTATAAAGACAAAAACTTTTTAGTCAAATGTAAGCTGTGACTTTCTGGTTCGAAGGTCGTATCTACTGCGATAAACAGCAACTCCAATCTGTCGAAGCTTCTTCAGGACCTCCATGCCTGAGAAACTAGAAGCTAGAAGCTAACCCGGTGTTCTGTTCTACATTGTTGATAGTTTTCATACTTAGGCTGTGAAAGAAACATTTTTAAGAGCTCAACACAACAGCTTCTATGATGCAGAAGCTACTTTAGTTTTTGATTCTAATTATATTATTCAGCTTGTTTTGTTATTTATTTCAGAAATCCTTGTGATATATTCAGTTCCCTTTCAGAAACTCAAGCTGCGTCGAAACGCTTTGGAAACGCGCCTGAGTGTTCACGCTCTGAAATAATGTGTGTAATCAGTCAAAAATTGGACGCTGGCTGTCACCGGTGAGGTTACGTCACGACCAGGAGTATAAAGCGCAAATAAGAGAGGACAGCGGCAGCTTCTGTTGTTCAGAAAGCGCTCTGTGTGTTGTGTTGTCTGTCAGATTGTTTGTCAAAAAAAAAAAAAAAAAGAGATATATGTATTTCCCGGGAGCGGAGCACGCTAGTCGGTTCTCGAGAGATCCGGCTGCATGTCAGTGACATCGCTCCATTTCCGAGCAGCTCTCTCTGGGGAGAGACTCACGTCTCGAGTTCTGCCCCGCTCTCATTGAGGCGGAGCGGTGCGGTAGTTCCTGGGCTCGCATGGACCTCGCAGAGTGTTTCGAGACGGGCTTGTCCCTTTCTCCAACCTCACCTGCTTGGTCCAGCACTCGCTCGCAGGCTCGAAGCATGCCTTTCGGCGGATTCTTCCTCCTGCGACGAGTGCATTAGCTCCGCCTATCTTTCTTTGAGGAGGAGGAGGGGGGCGCTTTGCGAGCGAGGCTTATAGAGCTATAGAGTTGGGGGCGGAGCTAGGTCGCTTCCCGAGGGGAAGCACTTTCGGCTCAGATTCTCTGCACATTCTGTGCATGATCTGCGCATATTGCGCCGCGCTCATGGAGCCGCGCACATTCTGCTCTCACTCCTCGTAGTAAGATAAAATGATTAAAATAAATAACGTTGGGAAGCACGCCTTTTGGCGGATTCTTCCTCCTGCGGCGAGAGCATTAGCTCCGCCTCTCTTCCTCTGAGAGGGCACTTTGCGAGCTAGGCTCATTGAGCTATGGAGTTGGGGGCGGAGCTAGGTCGCTTCTGTGCATGATCTGCGCATATTGCGCCACGCTCATTGTGCCGCGCACATTCTGCTCGCATTTTCTGTGCGATCGCTCCACTCCCGGAGAGCACTTCTCGAGGGGGGTGCTCTCACTCTTTGTAGTAAAATATAATATATATAATAATAATAAATTTATGTGTATGTATATATATATATATATATATATATATATATATATATATATATATATATATATATATATTTGTGTGTATATTTATATATGTAAGCCCTGGCCAAGCTACATAACTTGGCCGCCTCATGAGCAGAAAAGTCCCTCTGTCCAGCTGGCACTTTTTCTGATACCAGGTCGCAACCTCCATGTCGGGATTTTCCCGTCCTTTCCAGGCCTGTACACTAAGTGTCATGGTTATGGCCCCTTCGGCCCCTTTAAACATTGTGTTCACAAAAAAAAAAAAAAAAAAAGGAAAGAAAGAACATTACAGGGTGGGAAGTACAAAGGTATGAAGCGATGCTGCGGGTTGGAGAGACGCTTGCGAGCTATCTCTATCCCGGGATCGCTTCCTTTCTTAAGACCTCTTAAGGCACAGCCCCGACTGCAGCCCTCGTCTCTCTTCGGGAGGTGCAGAAACACAGTGTCGCGACTCGTTCTCCCCCGTGAGGGATCCTGCGTGGCGCTCACGTCAAGGCCACGTGAGGTGACTGATCTGGGGACTGTCATCTTCAACAGGATGACTTTGATGAAGAGATCCTGACACAGACCTTTCTGGGGATCTGGCCATGAAGGGGCGTGCCACACCGTTTTATCCGTTAACCCTGCCACCTTCGGTGCTTCAGGGCACGGCCAGCTCCAGTGAGCTCTCTCCTTCGTCTCCACCCGGCATCGTTGTGGTCCCGGAGATCTCGCCTCCCCTAGAGCTGTCTCAGGGTGCTCCCTTGGCTCTGGACTGGAGGTCAGTCTCAAGAGACTGGTACCCCTGAGGCACTTTCTGGCAGCTTGGCAAGCTCTTCCAGATGTGTCCTGGTGGGTCCTGTGTACTGTAGAGCGAGGCTACTCAATTCAGTTCGGGTCTCCTCCGCCCCATTTTCACGGGGTTCTTCTCACCCTAGTGGGAAGCCAGCAGGCTCTGGTCATGGAACAGGAAGTAGACACTCTCTTGAAGAAGGGGGGCATTGAGGTGGCTTTCTCCTTTACAGAAAACCACCTATCTCTGTGTCATATGGGATTCTACTACTTTGTGTGCGCAGCTTTCCCCTGCCCGCATTGTAGCCATCCTTACGGCCGCCAGGAAGGTCAGAGAAGGGCAGCCTCTCACTGTCGAGCAGTTCCAGACATTGCTAGGGCTTATGGCAGCTGCGTCCAGTGTGATTCTACTTGGCCTGCTGTACATGAGACCCCTTCAGTGGTGGTTTAGGACCCACGGGTTCTCATGGAGAGGCAACCCCCTCCGCACTATCAAGGTCACGCGGCGATGCCTACATGCCTTAGATGATTGGAGAGATCCCCGGTTCCTATCTCCAGGCCCTGTGCTGGTAGTCCCCGGTCGTCGCCTAATGCTAACGACGGATGCGTCCCTCACGGGGGGTGGGGAGCGATCATGAGGAGGAATCTCCTTTCCAAGCTAAGGGGTGCCATATTTCACCCCCACCCAGAGCTGTGGAGGCAGTGGCTCCTGAGGGGGCACAGCTCCGAGGTTCTTGTCTCTCCACCGAGGTGGTAGAGACCATTCTTCACTCCAGAGCTCCCTCCTCGAGGAGGTTGTATGCCGCCAGGTGGATCCAGTCCACTGCCCGGCTGGAATAAGTCCACTGCCCGGTTGGTTCAGTGCTGGAATTCCTCCAGGGACGGTTCGCCAGGGGTTGGCTCTGTCCACCCTAAAAGTCTACGCGTCTGCCATTTCGGCCTGGCCTGGGCCGGGGCCATCTCTGGGCAAGACCTGATGGTAACTTGTTTTCTCCACGGCACCCGGAGGCTGAGGCCCCCGGTGCAACCTAGAGTGCCTGGGTGGGACCTGTCCATCGTTTTGGGGGCTCTTTCTGAACCCCCCTTCGAGCCTTTAGCCGAGGAATCTTGGAGGCACCTTTCAATCAAGACCTTGTTTTTGTTGGCCATCTGCTCTATCAAAAGAGTAGGGGACCTGCAGGCTCTGTCTGTGGCCCCCCTCGTTCCTGGAGTTTACCCCGGGTATGGCTGGTGCCTCCTGTACCCCTGTTCAGGGGGTTACATCCCCAAGGTGCCCTTGGTTGTCCCACGACCCATAAGATTACAGCCATTTTTTCCTCCTCCGTTCCAGGCCCCAGACCAGGAGAAACTGGACACCTACGTCCATGGGACAGGTCCTTGAAGAAGGACCCATCAGCTGCTCGTCTGCTACAACCCTCCCAAGAGAGGCCTCCTTGCTGATAAGCAGGCTCTGAGCAGGTGCATTGTTGATGCGATCACTTCTTACGAGTCCTCTGGTCTCCCCGCTCCATTCGGGGTCAGAGCTCTCTCCACCTGGAGTTTGGCTGCCTCAGAGTCTCGGTCCTCTGGAGTTCCCCCAAGACCTATGTAACGCTGCGGGTTTGTCCACCCCACTGACCTTTTGTGCGGTTCTATAACCTAGATCGCAGTGCCACTCCTGGCCCCTCAGTCCTTCTCTAGCTGTGGTGACAGACACACACTAGGCAGGGACTGGTCAGTCTGGCGTGATTGGACACTCGTTCCCAAAGTGTTTCGACGCAGCTTGAGTTCCTGAAAGGGAACGTCTCTAGGTTATGTATGTAACCCTAGTTCCCTGAGGGAACGAGACGCTGCGTCTCTTTGCCACACTTCCGGCGTCCCTGCAGCGCTTTTTTCTCCCTTGCAGAAGCTGCCGCTGTCCTCTCTCATATGCACTTTATACTCCTGGTCGTGACGTCACCTTACCAATTTTTGACTGATTACACACATTATTTCAGAGCGTGAACACTCAGGCGCGTCCCCAAAGCGTTTCGACGCAGCGTCTCGTTCCCTCAGGGAACTAGGGTTACATATGTAACCTAGAGACGTTTGTGCTGGTCTGACTTAAATAAAATAGTGTTTAAAAATGACTTTGTGTTTAAGTCAGTTTTGTGTTTGTATAGACCATAACGCATAAAAGGGCATTAATGGGAACACTAAAGAACGTTCTTTAAAAAAGTAAGTTACTTTCAACAGTAACACATTACTTTTTGGTGTAAGTAATCAACAAAGTAACTGAGTTACTTTTTGAATGAAGTAACTAATAACTGTAACTAGTACTTATATATATATATATATATATATATATATATATATATATATATATATATATATATATAAATCCAATTACAGTTTTTCAATGATAAAGACAGAAATAACAACTTACTGTTGACTTGTTACATCTTTAATGCAATATTCCAACATCAAAAATATTTAGAATTACTGATAATATAAAAAAAATTTAAAAATTACTACACTCTGACTGTATAAGCCTAAAAACCCTCCCAAATAATACTTTGTAGAGCATATTTTGCATTTATTACAGCAGTCCAGGTCTTTGTGAATGATTATCTATGAACTTTACACCTCTAGAATTTTTTGCCAAAAAGTTGCTTTACATTGGGAAGGGATCTACTGTGTAAAGGATATCATAAAGGACCTGAGTTTGTCCATGTGGCAGCGGGGCGCGAGTGGAGGGCGGAGCCGGACGGAACGAGCGGTAACGAACGGAACTGCAGCTGATGAGAGTAATCAGTCCGGCAACACCAATAAAGAGGAGAGAGATGCCAACCTCGAGTAGAGTGTCACCAAGCAGAGAGACGAGAGGAAGGGCATGTTTATTTTACAGCTCTTCTTGGGCAGTGTAGAATAGTTGTATAACAGTTTGCTGAAGTTCCTGTTAGTTTCAGACTTGCCTATTGAAGTGACTGGAATCTAGATTTCATATTAACTTATTCTATTGAATTGCAGTGTAGCTTCTTTTCTGCTCTACCAAAAAAAAAAGTAATTTAAGTGCCTATGTGGTGCGTGTTTTTAAAAAAAAGAAAAAAAAGAAAAAGCACCAACAATTATAATGAAGGTTCTTTGCAGATCTTTTGTTTATGACCAAAGTGTACTATATTTTTTATATGTAGCTTTAGAGTATTGTTTGTGAAATCCACAATAAGCATTTAATGTGGCATTTGGGCCTTTATTCCCATCAGTGAGACTGACCATCCTTTATTTGAAAACTTTAAGGTTTTCCTTTGTAAGGGCCAGTACGACGCTGAAATCCCTGCACTTTATTTCTCTACATGTGGCCAAGATTTAGATTTTAACTGTAACAAACTCAATGACCCCGTACTGGAAGAAAGACAGACAGGCAATAGTTCACCAAAGAGCCGTCTTTATTTACTTTCATTTTCACCCTGGCGCTTTCCCTTCCAGTATTCACGCAGGGCTCACCCACACACTCGCGGCTTGGGACGCCCTTCCTTTCCGACGTTCGCCGGCAGTCTCTTCCGGATCGGCACGCGCTTTCTTTGGCGTCTGCCCGTCTCACTCGCGGATCGGCCGCTTTCTCTCTTAGCGCCGCCCGAGTTTCCTCACGGGCCGGCACGCCTTTTCTCGTGTCCACCCGAGATCACTCTCCGGCCGACACGTCTTTCCACTGGCGCCCGCTCGCGCTTAGTCCCCGTTCGGTGACCTTCCTCACATCTCTCTGCTTGGTGGCACTCTCATCGAGGTTGGCATCTCTCTCCTCTTTATTGGTGTTGCCGGACTGAAACAGAGCGCACTGATTACTCTCATCAGCTGCAGGTGTTTCTTACCGCTCGTTCCGTCCGGCTCCGCCCTCCACTCGCGCCCCGCTGCCACAGTCCACATGGCTATATTGTCAAGCTAGAACAAGTTTGGGTCAATCCAAAGTTTGCTAGTCAATCCAAAGACATCTTATATAGTTGAGCGCCTTTAACTTTGTGCCAACATTTTAGGTAAGAACCACATTTAGCTGAAAAAGTCAGATATCCCAAAAATATTTTTGAAACACATTTTTCTTGCATTTGGTTACTTTAACGTGGGCACTTCCAGTCAAGAAATGTCTGGCAACCTAAAAGCTGTAAACTATACTGTATAACGGATATTAGGCAGCTGCATAACCTGAATACTAGGAACTTTCCAGTTTAAGAATTAGCATAACATTCGATTAACTTTAAATACAAATAACAGATTTTTAAAAATGTCTTTGTGTAACTGTAAAAGTTGCAAGCCTGTTACTAGGCTTTCAGGTTCTACTTCACTAATAGGCCACTCCATGCTCCATTAATGTGACGTAGGTTTATTTGTGTGTAGATCAGCATTAAACTCACCTCATTTTTAAATCCATTTTCAAGAAACTTTGGTTTTCTGCTAAATAAAAGATTTCAGTGGTATAGTACTGGTGACCTGCTCGTCTGCTCATCTGCTCTCAATGCATCCAATGATCCACTTCACTAATGCTACAGCACTACTGAAATGTGAAGTTGCAGTGGATCATCTGGTCTGATCTTAGAAAGAGAAGATCCAGCAGGAAGCAGTGGTAGCCCAGTAGCCCAGGTAGGCTAGTGTTTAAAATGTTGAATTTACTTGTGTGTTGAAATCCTAGCACTGCCAAGCTTCCACTGCTGGGCCCCTGGGTAAGGCCCGTAACCCTTAACTGCTCAGGTGTATAAATTAGATAATTGTAAGTCCCTCTGGACAAAGATATGTGACTCTAAATGTAAATGTTAATCCATTGCTATTTCGATTTCAAGTGGTCTTCTATCCATTCTATCTATTTTATTCTTCTTTTTCCTGCTCCTATTAGGGGGCGCCACAGAGGATCATCTGTCTCCATACATCCGTCCTCTACATCTGTCTCCTTCAAATAAACTACCTGCATGTCTTCTCTCACCACATCAATAAACCTCCTCCTTGGTCTTCTTTTTTTTCGTCCTTCCTGGGTTCTCTATCCTCAGCATTCTCCTACATGTCCCTACACACGCTGGACACCATCTGAGCCATACAAGTTTATCTTAGTCTCATCAGACCACAGGACATATTCCAGTAATTTGTGCTCCTGGACAGGTCGTCTTCAGCAAACTGTTCACGGGTTTCTTGTGAGCAGCTTCAGAAGAGGCTCCTTCTGTGACGACGGCCTGCAGACCGACTTGTTGCAGTGTGTGGCGTACGGCCTGAGCACTGTCAAGTGGACCTTCAGCTTCTGCAACCTCTAAAGCAGTGCTGCAGCACTCATGCATCTGTTTTTTGAAGCAGCTTCTGCACCTGATGCACAGCACAAGGACGCGAGCTCTTTGATGGACCCTGTTCCGAGTGGAACCCATCTTGGAAAACCTCTTTATGATCCTGATTACTGTACTTTGTGAAAAGCAACAATTCTAATTCTCAAATCCTCAGAGACTCTTAACTATGAAGTGCATGTAGAAATCCAGTGGTCAGTATAAGAGAATTGAATTTAAAACACCAAATCTTAACTGCTAATACAATATACACAAATTTGTATGGTTCAGTCAAGTAGACAAAAATATGAACATTAATAGGTATTAATGTGGCTTTACATGTTTGCACGACATACAGCTGTTATCACTGAGGGTGTACTCACTTTTGTTGGCAGTTATTTGTACAATAATTGCTCTAAAATATATACAAGTTTAATTTAATTAATACATTCATTTTGAATAAAATTGTTAATTTATATATATATATATATATATATATATATATATATATATATATATATATATATATATATATATACAGTACAAAGTAGGCATCAAGAGAATGCCAAGAGTGTGCAAAGCAGTAATCTAAGCAAAAGGTGGCTACTTTGAAGAACCTACAATATGACATATTTTCAGTTCACTTTTTTGTTATGTATATAATTCCACATGTGTTAATTCATAGTTTTGATGCCTTCAGTGTGACTCTACAATTTTCATAGTCATGAAAATAAAGAAAACTCTTTGAATGAGCAGGTGTGTCCAAACTTTTGGTCTGTACTGTATATATATAAAAAAACTGTTGATATGTATACATTTGAGAAACACACAATATTTATTTATTTATTTATTTTATTCATAATTTCTTCTTTTAAGAGACATTTTTGAGGTCATACATAAAAGGCAAAAGAATCCGAATATCGATACCATATTGATAAAAATATCACCCTCTCACCCTCAAATCACAGTCAGCTATTAATGGTCGTTTTTTTTTTTTATCTACAATTATTGACTTAATTTGTCTATTGAGTACTAACAGTTCTTTTATGACACGATCCTGTCTTTTTATTAGTTAAATGAAGATCCCTCCTTTTAATAGATTTCATTAATCCTGTGTCATTTTATTTGAATGACTTGTTTGGTTGTTGTTTAATTCTGGAGTGTTGAAAAGGTTGTTGTGTTGATGGTTAATGCAGTGATCAGGTGGGAAATTTGATTAGAATTTGAGAAAATAAAACCTCACAAATCAACTGTTTTGGGTTTTTCACTAACACGTGTCTTGGTGTCGAAGGACTTGTGCATCTTTAAGCTCATATTCAATACAAGTCAAATACTTAAGAACTGTTCAAATCAGATACTCGAAGACTTTTACTCGAATCATTTTGGAATTGCTGACTTTAACTTGGAGTTTCTGGAGTAAGTTTTGCAGTAAGGCATTTATACTTTTACTCAAGAATGATTTTCCGGTACTCTCTGTTCCTTGTCACCTTGATTAGCACTTAATTGTCTTAAATTTGTTTTTCCACGTCCTTGCTCATGCTCGGGTTGATTTTTATTGCTCGTGTTTTACGTTTTGTTAAATATAAGAATACTTGCATCTGCCTGGATGCCTAGAGACAGTGAACGCTTTCTCTCATTTGTTTGACCTGGAGGTAACTATAGCACCTTGCAAAAAGATTGTTTAATTGAACAATTATGTATTAAATAAAAAAAAAATGTATACACATGCTATTTAGCATGTTAGGTAACTAGCAACCTTTTTCTCACTGGTATAGATTTTATTTGGATCATTTATACTGGACACATTTACATTTCATTTATTGCATTTGGCAGATACCATTATCCAGAGCGACTTTCAATGATCTCATTCATACAATTGAGCAGTTGAGGGTTAAGGGCCTTGTTTAAGTGCCCAGCAGTGATGGTGGGATTTGAGCTCACAACCTTCTGATCCGAAGTTCAACATCTTAACCACTGAGCGACCCCTTCTCCACTTTTTGAAAGGATTGAAAAACCGAATTTCTAACACACACACACACACACACACACACACACACACACATAGATTAATCCTCTCAAGTTTCAAGTAGCCACTTATATGATGACAATCACGCACATTTGCGTCAAATTCAAAAGTCAATGAGGGCGAGTTAAAACAAGGTTGGCAAAAAAAAAAGAAGAGGCAGATTGCAGCAGCTCACTAGAGGACGCTATAATTACCACCATACGATTAACAAGGGCAGGGAAAGGCCATCATTCAGAATCGGTGTGGTAATGAAGGCAAATGAGGCCTCGATTCACTTCATCACTCGCACAATTTAATAAAAAGTGGCACCGGCAACGGAGGAAAAGAAGAAAAACGAGGTCGAGATTACGATGCACTTTCACCTTTTTTCCGCGGCGTGATCTATAATCCGAGATTATCGTCGGCGTGTAATCTCCGAGGTGTCGCTTCTCCACACGTCATGATCTGCTGAGGTTTCTGTCACTTTCAACATGTTGTTGTCGTTCTTATATACATCCAGGATGATGAGAGTTTAGGAGTAAATTGTCCTTCGCTCATTTAGACGTTCATTTCTCCGGCAACCACGTTTAATATCGCCCCGCGTGCACAATTATGAACCGAGGCAGCCGTTCATTCATTTCTAATGATTGTTTTGTTTTCCTTAGTGCCTTTTTTAACATTAAATTGTGTTAAAGCAATCATCGAGATGTAGAATTCAATAGTACGGCCGTTCCATTTGTCTCTGGGATCATTAGAGATAATAGATCTGCTGAAACCATTTCACTTTTTTTTTTTTTTTCCATTTTGGAAAATGGGATCATTTTCTGTTATAAATTAGACTGTAAACGATGATTCCTAGCGTACCCAGAGGCTACGCTCGCTCCGAAGGTCTCAAATGAGTTCGGGATCTTTCCTGCTCTCATCCTGTAGGGCTGGAATTTGCAGTGTAATGTCCAAAAAAGTACGAAACTGATTCGATTTAATTGCTTCCGTTCGGTTTAATGAACGGCGAGCGTATGATAATGTCATGCTAATGTTCCATTTATTTTATGGTGAATAAATAAATAAATATACATATACAGTTTGGCATTTTTTTTCTTTTCTTTTTCCAGCAAATATTTTCTCTGTCTGCCAAAAAAAAAATAAAAAAAAGAGCTCCAATTTGCATGCTTTCGGAAAGAAAAAAAATGTCAAAAGTGTATTTATTAGTGAGAAAAATGTGTAAAATTGGAAAAGGGCATTTTGTTTGAGGCTCAAGGATAGCAGCAGGAGTGTGGTAAGTCTACAAGTCAATAACATGACTGGACTTTGACAGGTCAAAGAAAGCACCTGCATAAAGCGATGCAAATGTTGTTCCCTCTTTTCACTGAACCCTAAAATGTATTCAGCACCTTTCCATATTCCACAGCAGCAGGTTATAATTAAGCATACGGCAAAACCTTCAACGCCAAAGCCTAATCTGAATACGTTTTTCTTTTCTTTTTTTTTTTTTTTTGGGTTGCGTCGACTGGAAAAAAAAGAAACAGTGTATATCCGCGTGATTGGAGGAGACGCTACGGTCATCATGAATAATTAAAATGCGATGGAAATTGTGTCTCTGACCACTAACTCTCGCACAGGATAAAGTAAATCAGGGCCCTATTAATATTTATTGCTAATACTTAAAACTGCTGTTTTTCCTCCCGACAAACTGGTTTTGTCCACATACACCCTGTTCAAATTAATCAGTGAGATTCCTTCGACGAAGGATGACAATTTCCGACGACCAATATTTACTCCGCCACCAATCAAACCGCCTTTGGAGGTTTTTGTTTGTTTTGTTTTGTTTTTGTTTATGCAAAGTTTACAGCGTTAGCTAAACCGCGTAGCGCCGTCAAGTCATTGCTGTATCTCCTTCCGCTCGATTTGACAATATCAGCAAAGGTGTTTACGAGCATGCAGGGGTGTAACACAATGTATCTGTATCTGGAGTTGTGTATGGATGTAAACCTGACATACTGCAATATCGGTCAAAACCACATGTATCGTCGAAACGCCATTAGCGGCAGCAGGATTAGTAAATTCTGGATTGGACAGTTTCTCGACCTCAGCTACATCACATGAGCATTCTTATAGCTGCAATCCAAATTCAATTAAGAAAATTTTTATTTGATCAATTGTTACAATTATGGCCCTGGACTACGGATCCTATCAGCCACAGCACAGTCGTGTATGTTTATACACTATTCGGACAAAAGTATTTGGACACATAACTTTTCCAGCCGTATGTGGTTCTTCCCCAAACTTAAGCCACACAATTGTATAGGACGGATTGCATGCTGTAGCATAAAATTTTCTCTTAACTTGAACTAGGAGACACAAATACCCATGTGCACAAAATCACTAGATGTGGAATGGGATGTTTAAAAAGCACATACCGATATAATGGTCAGGTGTCCAAAAACTTGTTTGTTTCTTTGTTTTGTGTTTAAAATATAATTTTTTTTAAAAAACCAATCAACCAACAAAAACAAACAAATAAATAAATACATAATTAAATTGGCAGAGGGTGAAGGTAATATCCTCATTTTTTAAGGGCAAATGTATAGTGCATATAAAATATATATTTGTTTACATTATATATATATATATATATATATATATATATATAGTTAACATATTTATCATTATTTATATTTATAATTATAATATGTGTGTGTGTGTGTGTGTGTGTGTGTGTGTGTGTGTGTGTGTGTGTGTGTATATATATATATATATATATATATATATAACATTCTATCACATAAAATAAATGAAATTATTATAGCTACTTTAATTTATTCTTATGAATCTCTAATTACAAGACTATGTTGGAATTCGTTGTTCCATCACCTCTGTCACCTCCATCTCCACCAGCTCTCACTTAACGTCCTTCCAGTCTTCATGTGCTCATCCCTCTATCCTATCTCTCCGATTCTGCATTCTATTTCTCATTCTTTTCAACTGATTTAGATTTTACATCCACATCACGCCCGAGCGCCGAGCTCCAGCTTTCAGCCACAGTGACAGACTATACAAAATTGTTTGTATCGACTATGCTGAGGTGTTATTGGGCATAACAGATGTTTTACAATGAGCTGAATTATTCAAAGCACCCACGTTGGTGTGAATTCTCGTGCTGCTCTAGAGTCTCGAGACCTGACAGCAATCAATAGAGACTTGGATTGTAAATACTAGCCATGTGAAGCAAACGCCTATTGAGGCTCTTTAGCCAGGTTACACATGACAAGAAAGAAATGGTTTCAATCCCCTATTACCAGAAAATCTAGTCAATAAATCATGATGTTTAAGTTTTGCTTGTTACAATACTTCCTTTAGCTCCAGACCACTGCTTTCTTGGGATCTAGTGGATTATTTTCCGTTTGCTGGGTTCTCTCCAAACCAAGTCCCAGAGACTTTATGCTATTTCTCATTTAAGATGATGAGAAAGTGGATTGAAGACAGGCTTGATGTGCAAATTGGATCATTTTCATTCTAGTGTCTAATACATTTATATTATCAGAGCAGATGTCTCTGTCATTTAAAAAACATAAAATATATATATATATATATATATATATATATATGATTTGGCACATCCGGCAATTTATTATCTAGTAAAAACGATTGAACCTAAACTCTCAAACTTTCAGGGGATGATGGCAAGCTGGTTGTTCCACCAGACCTTATTGGAGTTGGCTTACAGACATGATAATTGCTCAAACTGGTATGTGATCTAAGTACTTTATTGATGGGGACTTAGTATAGAACCGTTCCCTCTGATACCAATAGAATCAACAGGCTGATGAAGTTCTGCTTTATAACCATGACCTACAGGGTCAAAATTTGGAAAACCATCAGATACAAATGCATGTTTTTTTATATTATATATTTAAAAAAACCTAAGTGAAATAAGCAACATTTTTGCTGTGCCTCTGGTAAAATTTGCCAATGATGTTGTAGTTGAAGAGTCCTTTCTTTGTGATCCAGTTCATCCCACGGCAATTCTAAAAATGTAGGTGCATTTAGGTCCATGATAGATATCACTCCAGATGATTGTTTGTTCTTTAAATAACACAGAACTCATACATACAGTACGCTTTGTCTCATCGTCTTGTTGTACGGTGAAATCGGTTCCAATGAGCCGCAGTCCAGATGCAATTAAATCGTGTTGAAGTATGAAATGGGAACCATGTTTGTTCACGATTCCTTTCACTTTCTGGGATCTTTCCTGCTGCAAAACAACCCCAAACCTTTAAGCTTCCACCTCCATGTGTGACTGTGAGGGTGAGGGAGTCTGATCATATCTTCTCAACTATTCATCAAGCCTGTCTTCAATCCACTTTCTCATCATCTTAAATGAGAAATAGCATAAAGTCTATGGAACTTGGTTTGAAAAGAACCAAGCAAATGGAAAATAATCCACTAGATCCCATGAAAGCAGTGGTCTGGAGCTAAAGGAAGTATTTATGATTTATTTATACATATTCATGATTTATTGATTAGATTTTGTGGTTCAAGTTAAAGTTGAAGTTTATTTCTACTGCGCTTTTCACAATGGACATTGTCTCAAAGCAGCCTTACAGGACTTGTGTTTATCGTAACTTGGTTAGTGTTTATCTGATGAGCAGCGACTGTGGCAAGAAAACTCGCTTAGATGTTTTTAAGAAGAAACCTTGAGAGGAACCAGACTCAAAAGGGAAACCAAACTCATTTGGGTGACATCAAGAGTGTGATTATAGTCTTTAAACACTACAGAACACTGGAGAGTGAGAACTAACATGAGCACTGGAGTGTGTGATTATAAGTAATGTTCTTTCTACAGTCTTTTACAGTCATTTGAGATTATGGAACAAGGAGCTACTGAGCAACTCATAAAATAGCTCAACATTTGTGATCATCACAGATCCAAAACCAGCTTCTCCATGCCAGAGCCTTTTTACCACTCAAAGAGGTCCAGTGTCCAAACTCCACATGATGTTGGATCTAATTGGCACTGGTACGTCTCCTAGATGGTACGGGATGTTTGCAGCATCTACTTCTTTAAAGGTCCATATTCTTCATGAGGTGGGACGTGACTGGAGCTGGCCAACCTCAGGATGCCTCGGGATGAGGAGAGAAAGAGAAGCAGTGGAGAGAAATTAGCGTAGCTGCTGTTCATGATATTAACAGCACAAGTTGATAATGTGATGTGATCAGATGTTCTGGAGCACAAGGTTATGATGTGAGACGTATGTTTTGTGTAGAGCTCGCTAAAAAGATACGTCCCTAATCTGCACTTAAACTGGGATAGTGTGTCTGAGCCCTGAACACTGTCAGGAAGACTATTCCACAGTTTAGTAGCTAAATGTGAGAATTTGATTGGTAATTTGCATTAGAGCAAAACTGCATTCATGGTCAAGGTGAACATCTGTATGGTCCATTATCTGGTCAGTTGAACTCCTTAGACAAATTACTGAGAGAAATCCGAAGGTAGATTTAATTCCAGAGCAAACACTGACAAGGAAGTCTTTAAAATAACATGAGGAAGATTGAAAGAAAACATAAAGTGTGATTAAAAATAAGTTGAGTCTAAAGGTGAAGAAGAGTGTGTTTACAGCATGAGCACTTTGTGAAGAAGAAAACCGGGATGAGAAAAATAAAGTGTTTATGATAACAGCAGCAGCTTTTAGTTTTCTGAAAATGTGAAGCTTTGATCAAAGTCTGGGGAAATGTTGGTCCTGAATGCGGCGTTCACGTGGCACTTGTTCTCCAGACTGTGGGCCGACTGCGGTAAAAACGAGAGAAAGAGAGAGAAAGGGAGGGAGAGAAAGGGAGAGAGAGAGAGAGAGAGAGAGAGAGAGAGAGAGAGAGAGAGAGAGAGAGAGAGAGAGAGAGAGTGGCTGTCAGTGGTTGGCATCAGAGCCAAGGCTAATGAACTGGGCCGAGAGAGTGACAGGCCCAGTTTGCGGCTAGAAAAGTGGAGTGAAGATGGTGGAGAAATGACATGCAGCTCTGGTGACACACACACACATACACACCATTCAAATACACATTGTTTCTCTTGGATGTTCTCATGGATCTCTCTCTTTCTCTCTCACACACACACACACACACACACACACACACACACACACAGTTAGAGAGTGTGACTGTGACAGGCTCTGGAGGTCTTTCGACTCCTTAAGGCTTGACATACCCAATGGTGAGTGTATAAAACCTCCCTTGCACTTCATTTCTCTCTCTCTCCCTCTTTCCCTCTCTCCCTCTCTCTCTCACTCAGATTAGGTCTAAAAGTATATGAGAGGCTGAAAGGGAGAGCGAGAGGGCCGATGGTGACAGCGCTCGTCTGCTCAGAGTGGAGGGGGAAAGTGAGTGCAGATTGACTTTAGGGAGCGAGAGAGAGAAAGCGAGAGAGAGAAAAGGAAGGAGAGCAAGAAGAGCGAGAGGAGTACGGCTCAGGTGTGACAGGCTGGAAGAGTGGAGCTGGCAAAGCTGGCAAAGTTCACAGACGCCATGTCACTAATAGGAAATCAACAAAGGCCGAGGGAAAGCGGGGGGAGCGGAAATCCTCTCCCGGACCGGCTCGAAGTGACCAGCGCTGGTCCTGCATGAGCTCATGTAATTTTAATGATTAATCCCTGGGCGAGAGCGAACCTGTCCGCCCCAATCAGTGCTGATGTCTGTCTGCAGCCGGCACACATGTCAATACGTCTCACAGCCAATGCTCCTTTACCTGAGCAAGAGGTTGGGACGTATAGAACGATCCTGCAATATTTATTTATATATCTATCATTTATATTTCTGTAAGGTGTGCACTTCTGTGTTATTGGAGTTGGAAAAGTTAGTGCTGGCAAATCTAGAGTGTCATTGGTTAGAGTTTATTGAATAATACCGCAGTTTTAAAACACATAATACTGTCTAAAATGGTTTAAAAATACAGAGTAGATAGATAATATGTTATGTAGGGTATTTTAGTTAATTAGAGTTAATTAGCATGCTATTAATCTAATTTATAAGACAAACCAATCACCAGTCTGATTACCGATCTAATTAAGGGAAGGTGGTAGCTTAGTGGTTAAGACCACCATTGCTGCGACTGCTGGGCCCTTGATTAAGGCCCCTATCTGCTGGAAAAAGGTGTCTCCCAAATGCCATAAATGTAAATTGCCAATCAAGATAAGCCTCTGTCTGACTTTCTGCTTATGTACAGCACATTTCGACTTGATGAGTTTTTGTATAAATATTTTCAGGAAGTGACTCCGCCATGACTATGCTATTAAATATTTATAGAACTTTGTTTTTTTGTGTTTTTTTTACCTCGGTTATAACTGCATATAACGCAAATAGATGTATATATTTTTTACTATTAATAGCTGTGCTTTTCACAGACCCGATCATTGTAGATCCTGTAATATATTATCATTTAAATAGCACTTTTACATGTTTAGTCAAATAAATAAATAAATAAAAGTGTTGACAGTCAATAATCCTTAAGTGACGCTAACAATTGAGCGTATATATGCCGTGATAATAAATAATAAAATAAATATATAAAGGTGAGCCTAAAAGATAGATAGATAGATAGATAGATAGATAGATAGATGGATAGATAGATAGATGGATATATAGATGGATATATAGATATGGTCAGAAGGTAGGTTAAGGTGTTGGACGTTGATTCAAAGGTCCTTAGTTCAAATCCAATGCATAACAAAGTGCCATTACTGGGCCCCTGAGCAAGGCCCTTAACCCCAGAGTAGCTCATGTCTATGAATGGTAACAGTAAATGCATGGAAAAGGGCATCTGGATCATACATAATAAATGGAGTTTGCTCTGCAAAAAAAAGTGTATTTACAACATTTACAACATGATAGTAAGAATTAAATTGTAATAAAAAAAAATTATTATTAATAATAATAATAATAATAATAATAATAATATTATTATTATTATTATTATTATTATTATTATTATTTAATTTTGGAAACACAAAGCACAGTGGATTTAATGGCATTTCAGCATTGCAGTCATTCATAAATAAAAGTATTGAAATAAAATGTGAGTTCATCTTTTACACTTTTTTTGCGTGTGTATCGCTCAGGCATGTCGACCTCCTGATGGTGAGTGTGATCAAGTTAATGAAAATAAAATGAAAACAAAAAAGATTCCTGTATAATTCTGTTAAACTGCTCAGTGTCAGTGTGCGTTATTCGAAATGCTAAAAAAATACATTATATAAAATATATATAAAATGCATAAATATATTAAATAAAGGAAATATGCTGGTAATAATCACGTGCACTACACTGCAATCATTAGCAATGACTATTAATAGGGGAGTGTATTTTATAGCCCTTTGTCTTCTTCTTTTTTCCCCCCGCTGATGTTTTCCGAAGGGTTTCGTCTTCGTTTTATTTTTCCTCGCGCTTTATTACCACAAGAATTGATCGGATGGAATCAGTGTGTGTTGTTGCTAAATTATTTACGCAGGTGCTGGAGAATACAGCATAGACGACTACATCTTAACAGGACTTTCGACCAGGGCTCCCACACACACACACACACACACACACACACACACACACTGGGGAGAGAAAGTCATGATGTGGTCAAACAGCATAACATATGACCCTAAGGGAAGGCCAGAGGCAATGCAGCGCCTGTTTTCTCTCGCTTTCTATCTCTCATACACACACACACACACACACACACACACACACACACACTCACTAACATGCTCTCTCTCAGAGGGTGAAACGAATAAACAGGTTCATGGATTTATTTTGTGTTTTTCTCTCTCTCTCTCTCTCTCTCTCTCTCTCTCTCACACACACACATACACACACATATACACACGCACACACACACACACACACACACACACACACACACACACAGATTCACTTACCCACTTAAACAAACACTAATCAATAAGGACACATTCATTATGTCTCGATCAATCCTACATCTTGTTTAGAAATAAAAAAAAATAAGGAACATGAATCGTCTTTAGGAACGAATAAAAAAAAATATATATATATAAATATCATCCAGACAAATGCAATTACAGTGTAAATAATTAACAATATAACTCCTCCTATTTTAATTTTTTTTTTATTATTATTATTTGTTTTATCTAATGTGTGCTGAGGATCAAAAATAAAATAATAAACGCATCCCAAATCAATCTTCAGTAGGACTCTCAACCCAGGATAATCTGTAATTTTTTTATTTTTATTGAATTAAATATATTTATATATATATATATATATATATATATATATATATATATATTATTTTCAAGACAAACAGTGACACTGTGCACATTTATCGATCGGTGGTAATTATCATCCATCAGCAACCATCACTAATCCCATGATGCTGCATTTTCCTCCTTTGCCTTCCTGGCTGTTTAGAGATCGAGTGGTGTTTAATGTCTGTAGGAGGTCAGAGGGGTTCACATGTTTATTCAGTTTTTTTTTTTTTTTCTCTCGTCTCAGAAACTCTGTGAGGTTATAAACGCCTTGGGCCATACTTGATTTCAGCCATTTCCAAAACCCCGGAATTACAGCCAAAAGACTTCCTTAATCACGGAGGGAGCGAAGAGAGCGAGTCCCACGTTTCTCTCTAAAAAAAATGAATAAATAAAAAATAAACAAAAAAAAATTAAACCTGTATATATATAGTTTTAATTTTGTGTTTGCATATAAGATTTTTTTTTTATCTTATTATTAGAGATAAAAAAATCTTATATGCAAACACAAAATTAAAACTATATATACAGACTAAATAGTCTGCCATCCCCAAAATTAATAAGTAATGATCATTAGAATTCATAATACGCTCCCGTGGAGACGGCCAACGTCCCCTTTTTGCTTGCAAAACAAACGAGCAGGAAAAATGGACTCGCCGTAGTAAAAATGCAAATTCGAATCATAACTTTTATTAGGATTTTAGGAGTGTGGAGTAAAAAATGGAAAGATTTTGAAAGGAACACATGCAGGTTCAATGTGCATGAACATTTTCGCATTAAAGGACTGACAAAAACCCAACAGGAATTTATTTTCATCACATAATATTAGGATAGGAGGCGCTGATGAAGGGTTTGGCCTGAATGAATGATAACCTGAAGATTCATTTTTTAAATAAAGAAATTAAAAAAAAGGAGTTTCAATATTAAAAATAAATAAATATTAAAACTAGACTAAAGAAATGTCACAAAAAAAAAAAAAAGCTAGTATGATGTACACTGTGGGGCCAAACGCATTGGGTCACCTGACTTTTCCAGCCGTATGTATTTCTTGAAGGAACACAATTTATGCAGGAGCATGACATTTTTCCTTCACCTCAACAAGAAGCCCCAAACCTGTTCCAGCGTGACAATACACCTGTGCACAAAGCAGCTCCATGAAGATCTGCTTTACATGTGTTTGAGTGGAAGATCTCCTGCTATAGAGATCTGACCCTATTGAACACTTTTGGGAGGAGTTGGAACGGTGACTGAACCCCAGGTCTCCTGACTTCACTTTACTAACAAGCTGAATGAGCACAAAACTCAGAAAACTAGTGGAATATCTTTCCAAAATAGTGGAGATTAGCAAAATAGGAAATGGAAATTGGAGACTATGTGTGGATTGGGATGTTAAAAAAATAATAAAAAATCCATACAGTATACATAAAAAAAAAAAATTATATATATATATATATATATATATTCGTTTTCTCGCACTGACAGATGCTAAGAAAAAAAGAATTTATGCCAGCTAGATAAATGGAATCGTACTTATATACAGTGTAGGAGATGCGGCAGTGTTCATATAGAAACGATCACTTATGTACAACAGAAAGAATGTAAGTAATGAGAGGTAATAAGTATCAATATAAACATCATTTTACTGTATGTGTAGAGTTAAAGGATGCGTACCGTTTGTGTGTGTGTGTGTGTGTGTGTGTGTGTGTGTGTATGAGAAAGAAAGAGTGTGTGCTGTTAAACGCAACAATATGCCGTGACGGGTCTCGCAGGAGGGAGGTGGGAAGGTTGCTCATTTCTGAGAGTTATGGCCTGGGGAAAGAAGCTGTTCAGGTGACGGTATATTTAATCAAGGCTCGTCTTGCATCATGTTATGATGTAATTATCCGCAAGCTGTTCATTATTGCATCTAGTGATTGACAGATATTATTTTTTGGCGCGCTCTCTTTCTCTCTCTCTCATCGGTTAAAACGATGCGGTTTGGACGATTGGATTTGTATCCTTGCTGGGAAAAGCTGAGTAATTATGAATGAGCGGTTCTAACGTCGATGCTGCCGAGCTTCCCGAGGCGGCGCGATCCTTTGTGGAGAGTAAATAAAAGAAAAAAGGCTTGGATTGTTTCGAATTACCCATGGCTTCCTCTCTAGATCTACAGCCTCCCATAAATGAATACAAATACTCCACATTTACATACCTTCACCTCGGGAACCTCGATGTGAACACACACACACACACACACGAACACACGAACACACTCGCTTGCCATCCTTCCTTTCTCCTCTCCATAACAACGTTTAATCATAAAGATTGCTTTTGCTTTTCTGACTCTCACCTGCGAGTCTTCCCTGCCAGGTCGGGGTAATTGTCACCTCCGGAACAGTTTGCAGGTTTCTGTTTACAGTTTATCACCTGCATAATCGAACACCAAGCCTAAATGAGCTCTGTCATCCAGGGGAAGTTTGTAGTGCGCAGGTGAAGGTGGCTGGCAGCTCAGGATCGGGGGGTGCGTACACCACCGTCAATTAAAAGCTTTTTGTCAGAGAGTGCCAGACTGCAGATTTAGTTCAGAGGCTTGAAATTCAATATCCGTTCTCATCGAGTCTCTTAGGTATCCTTCCTCCTATTTTCTCCGGCATTTAGGCCACGTCCTATTTGTCTTTTCTCAGCACGACTTACCCTATACATGCTCCTCTCTCTCTCTCTCTCTCTCTCTCTCTCTCTCTCTCTCTCTTTCTGTCACGCTCTCTTTCTCTTTTTGGCTGGAAAGCAGGCTCTCGTTTGTTCCTGGGTGATTAGGGTGTTTCCTGGCAGCCTTTTAACTGGCACTCAAGTGAGAAATTTGGGTGAAATCCCTTAAGGCAAATTTATAAACACGTCCGTAATGCTGACAAATGCATTTCATTTCTAATGGCAAAGTAATGAAAAAGGTGCCGTATTTTCAGCAAAGCTCCCAGAATGGAAAGTTTACAGCTCTTTCATAACAACGCTCAGGGTTTAACGAATACCTGCAGATTCAGTAATGGGATTGTTAGTATACACCAAACAATTACCTTCAAACTGAAACATTGGGACAACAGACTTTTTCCAGCCATATGTGGTTCTTCCCCAAACTTTTACAACTATTTTTCGAGGCACACAATTGTATAGCACGGCTTAAACCTGTTCCATGATGACAATGCAAACCCTGTGCACAAAGCCAGCTCCGTGAAGATCTGCTTTACACAGGTTGGAGTGGAAGATCTTCTGCTGTAAAGCTCCGACCACAACTTTATTGAACACCTTTGGGATGAATGTGAACGCTGACTGCACCCCAGGCCTCCTCACCTGACCTACATCACTACCTGACTTTACTACCACCCCTAAGGCGGAATGAGCACAAATCTCCACAAGCAAGCACACTCCAAAATCTAGTGGAACATCTTCCCAGAGGATTGAAGAAGAAGAAAAGCTTTTATTTGTCACATATACTTTACAGCACAGTGAAATTTTTTCTTTGGATATCCCAGACTTTTTTTTTAGGAAGCTGGGGACAGAGTGCAGGGTGCAGGGCTGAGTGCAGGGTCGGCCCACAGAGGGTTAAAGGGCCTTGCTCAAGGGCCCTAAAGTGACAGTAACCCACTGATCTACCACCACAAACATTTGTGCATTTAATGTAGGGGTTTCTGCAGGTAAAAGTCAGATTTAATAATTGTAATGCTATTTTTAGCATCTTTAATGCCAAAGAATATAATTTTTTTTCCAAACCATTCCTAATTAATTTAGCAAAAAAAAAAAAAAAAAAGATTTTGAAAGCTGAAAAAAAAAAAAATCTGCTTAGATTTAATTTCTGTAAACTGTGCCACCATCGAATACACCTGACCTCCTACAGCTATAACTTTAATTTCTATCATTCTGACCCACAAAGTAACCAGCAATAGTTCATTGCTGTCTGTCTATAACAGCAGATTTGCCACTATCAGACTGCATGAGATCTAATGCTGTTCACAACCACTGAACCCACTGTAGCTTAAAAACTGCAAAGAAATCCTTCTCCATGTTGACCACGACCAGCAATCATATCCAGAATTCTTTGTTTTTTAACCTTGAATTTGCACTTTTTTTGTTCCTTTAAAAAATATACTTTTTTTTTTTTTTTTTTGCTCTATGCCCACTTTTGCCCAAACATCCTATGAAATAGTAATTCTACCCCTATGTACATGTACTGCAACAGCAAATTTAAACTAATTGGTGATATTTTTTTAATTTTCCAGATCACTAAGGTTGGTAATAATATTTATCCTACAAAAATACATTTAAAAATTTTTTTTTTATTAATGTTGTAGGATTTAAGTTGTATTATTATTATTATTATTATTATTATTATTATTATTATTATTATTATTATTATTATCATTATTATTATTATTACATTTTAATAGCAAAGAAAAATATTACAAACCCAGTGTAGGAGCCATTTTTGGTTGTATGTGATTGTCTTTCAATACTGCAAAAGGGCAAATGTTTTTTATATTTATATTATTTATATTTGATTTTTATTGAGAAGGCGATACTGCTGTGTGGGAAGATATTCGTTCCATGATGAATTATGATAGATCTGAATGGATTTGTGTTTTATTTTTGGTGTTTGTTTAAATTAGCATATTTAAAATGCAGTATGCAACTATGAAATCACTTATTGTATTAGCAGTGTTATGGGTTTGCCCATTCATGATCTGAAGGTAAATTTTAAGAAGTTTATTCATCATGAATTGCAGAACAAAGAAAAAATGTAAGGCATCGTGTTTCTATTTTTTTTTCTTTCTTTTTTTTACCTCCATGTGTTTGCAAAGCATATATATATATATATATATATATATATATATATATATATATATATATATATATATATATAATTAATGCTTTAAAGATGTACAGATCAAATTACAAAAAAAAAATCAAATCTAAGTGTGGGAAGGATTTATATGAGAATGTAATTAAAACATTTGTCATTTGTAATGGAATGATATTAACCAGGTTTTATTCAACATGTATAATAATCATGCTTTTCCAATGAACAAACTTTTATTTGGAAGAAAGAAAGAAAGAAAGAAAGAAAGAAAGAAAGAAAGAAAGAAAGAAAGAAAGAAAGAAAGAAAGAAAGAAAGAATTATTAATAAATTTATATTGTTGCTTGCCTGAAAAAAGAGCAAGAACAGAAGTATAAAGCAAAGTAGGGAAAAAGCATGAAGGAACATGGGAAAAAGAGAAATAAAGAAAGGAAGAATGAAAGAAAGAAAGAAAAAAATTATAAAAAAAGTAAATACAAAAAATAATTCAATTGAACAGAGAAAAAATTAAATTGTAAATATATATATATATATATATATATATATATATATATATATATATATATATATATATATATACAAGGAATTACTTAATTAATAAATAAAGCAAGAACAGAATTTTAAACTGTAGCATAGAAAAAGTAGAAAGAAAGAAAGAAAGAAAGAAAGAAAGAAAGAGTGATAAAAACTAAAGTGGAAAAAATGGAACTAATGAGTGTGTTTTTGTACGTATTTGAGTTTATTGTAATATTTAGGATGTTGTATAATAAATATGAAATAACTTTGTGCTGATGGGATTATTAGGATTTATTTTACATTTTGGTATCTTATGGTAATGATAAACGAAGCAGACTGCTATCCAACGTTCTAGAAAAATGCGTTTGATAACCTAAAGACTGCTTATGGTTTATAGGTTTTATCCAGCAGAGAAACAGATCTCATAATAACTGAAGTTAGAGATGATAAAGTGGTTAGTACTCTGCAATGTGGGTCATGGCATGTATTCTCCACATCCCTCATGAGGTTCCATATGGTCTAGTGGCTAGGATTCCTGGTTTTTACCCAGATGGCCCTGCTTCGACTGTGAACTCGGCCTTAAAATGAGCAAACCTTTAAAATTATTTGAAAAATCGTTTCCCTTAAAATATCGTATAGTTGTTCGTACTCTGCATTGTGGACAGAGCAGCTCTGATTCAGATCTGTGTCATGGCACGGATTTTCCACTTTCCTTTAAGGTCTGCCTTGTAAGCAGCAGTGTGGAAAATGGAATAAGGCAGGATTATGACCTTCATTGGACCACAAGTACAACAGATAATGTGTCGGACTAGAACAGTGCAGTTCTGCCTTGCTGCCTCAAATCTCTTTTACTGCTTCTTATGTTCTGGATAACGGCATTGTAGACGCCACACAGCACAGAACAGCCCTCTACTCAGCTGTAAAGGCCCTGGCCTCGCTCTGATTGATGCAACACTTCATCGGTAGGTGTTCCTTGTGGTTCCATATGGACTAATCACAGAGATTTCAGGTTTTTACTTAGGGTCTTTGACTTCTGGCATGGGGACGAGGGTTGGGTTTCAGGTAGGCTTGGTTTTAGCATGCAAGCTATTGGGGTTTCTGTAAGTAAGATAGTTGGAGTTCATCAAGCAAGCTGATTGGGGTTCAGCAATCAAGCAAGATAATTTTGGTGCTCAGGATGCCAGATGTCTGATAACGCATGATCATTTATTGGATAATACTCTGAGTTGTGGCTATAGAAACCCTGATTCGGATATGAATCATAGCATCAAAAACCCTCTTGTACCCTAAATAAATGTCTGCCTTGTACCCAGCAGGTGGAAAGTAGAATGAGGCAGGATTTTGATATACATTAATCCAGGGCTACAATGTACTATAGTTCAGATGGCTCGAGGTTTGCCTCCTAGCTGGCTCAACTATGTTTTTCCCCATCCAATGTTCTACTTGTACATGGCCACAGAGCACAAACCAATTCAAAAACATTGCTTCTACTCCTGGCTTTTCACTGACAAATGCAATTCTTCATAGGCAGATTTTTATAGTGCTCTCATATGGCCATGTGGCTAGAAATGCTGGTTTACACCTAAGTGTCCTGGGTCCGACTCCTGGTATGGGGGATTGTCTTTTATTGTTTCACCCTACAGTATGTGGAATTAGCATCACATCCCCTAAAAATCAATGCACTGCTGAGGTGCATGTCCAGGTTTCAGCTGCTCTTCTTTCAGATTGATGGCGCTCCTGCTGCTGGAAGCTTGGTGAGCTGTGATTTTTCAGAAGTCAATAGTTTTCACTGAGGCCGCTGCAAGTCCAGTAGGATTCTAGGTCATGGATATTCCAAAAGAACTTCTCGTACTCTTGTTGTTTGGCGAGGACTCTTTGAGACATAGGGCAGGAATACACTCTGAATGGGATTCCAGGCCATCAAAGGGCATCAGACCTACACACACTTACACACTCATTCACACACATGGAAGTTCTTCATAAGAATCTATTTACGAATCAAAAGTCCATACAAAACTTTGTGTCTGTTTTGAAGAATGTTTGTTAGCTGCATGTCGGCCATCTTGAATATTTTTTACTGCATCAGTGTCTGTTTCTTGAACTTTCCAAGTGTTTAGGGTTTGAAGCATAAATGTTTCCCAGTGTGCATTGCAAATGAGACACAACAAGACTAATTACAGGGAACAGGTGCGAGCGGTGACGTTCAGGGCGGAGCAAAACAGAAACAATGTCTCGCTTTCATTACACTTTGGAAATCTCTTGCTCTGAGGTGAGCCCCGCATGCTAGTAGCTGAAACAGAATTCATGCTAACGAGTAACGCCTGTCGAGGCAGCGTACGGCAGCATATGGTTTGGGACGTCGAG
Organism: Silurus meridionalis; assembly: GCF_014805685.1. Classification (NCBI taxonomy): domain Eukaryota; kingdom Metazoa; phylum Chordata; class Actinopteri; order Siluriformes; family Siluridae; genus Silurus; species Silurus meridionalis. The sequence continues at coordinate 3,201,729 of NC_060885.1, read as the reverse complement.
TGTCAACGCTGTGGCACAAGGACGAGGTTTCTGGAAAAAAAGTTTGTAGCTATTGAATTGCTAGCTAATATGTTGCTGGATAATTGGTTAATTAGCAGACTGGTAAGAGCAAAACACATGCTATTCTCTCTTACACACAAACACAAACACACACACACACACACACACACACACACACACACACTGCTTGCACACATACCACTGCAATTTATTGTATTATTTATTTATATTACACTTTTCTTACTTTCGCTCATTTGTTTACAAATTTGTCAGTTAGATTTTTTTACTTTTTTTTATTATTCCAACTTTTTGTAGTGTGTGTGTGTGTGTGTGTGTGTGTGTGTGTGTGTCTGAATTGTTCCTATGTAAGTCCCGGCTGCCATCCCCAGCCCTGTCATGTATCCTGAACAGGACATGTGTGTGTGTGTGTGTGTGTGTGTGTGTGTGTGTGTGTGTGATTAGTTGGGACTAATTGCAGGTAACGGCTGTTTTCACGCCGCCTCAGGCTCATGAGGAAAAGTGATTGATTGTGTCGGTGATGACAGGTGGGCTCCTGATTTCACCCTCGCTCACTGAATCTCTAATGTCATTTTAAATTTTAATGTGGTTTTTGTGTGTGTGTGTGTGTGTGTGTGTGTGTGTGTGTGTGTGTGTCTGTGTGTGAAAGAATGTGTATGTGTGTGCAGGTGTGTGTCAGTGTGTGTATGTGTGTATTTTGTGTGTGTGTGTGTGTGTGTGTGTGTGTGAGAGAGAGAGAGAGAGAGAGAGAATATGTATGTGTGCAGGTGTGTGCCAGTGTGTGTATGTGTGTATTTTGTGTTTACAAATCTATGTATGTGACTGTCACATGTTTGTGTGTATTTGTTAAAGGTGTGTGTGTGTGTGTGTGTGTGTGTGTTTCAATGTGTGTGTGTGTGTGTGTGTGTGTGCATGTATGTGTGTACACATGTGTGTGTCTTACACTCCTGAGTAGTCTCACTTGCTCTCACTCTTCTGTTTAGCTGATATACCACCTCTGTGTGTGTGTGTGTGTGTGTGTGTGTGTGTGTGTGTGTGTGTGTGTGTTTGGTGTACTGTGTAAGTGTGAGAGTGTGCAAGAGCTATTTCGGGGTATTTTGACAGTCCTGCTCTTGTTTTTGGTCAGTTATTGGAAACTCTTGCAGCACTCGCGTTACTGTACGAGACGGAAATCCACTTCATGTGCAGTGGGAACGCGAGAGCTGAGATCTGCCTCACTGACACCTTAAAACCATCAATGCAGAATTAAATACATACTGCAGTTATGCATAAGAAAAGTTTCCAACATACTACATATATAATAAATTAAATATATAAATAAAACATGAAGCCAGAAATAACGTGTCAGACTTTGAACATCTTTAATGCAATATTCCAACAAACAAAAATCTATAGAGAAAAAAATACTAGTAATATTTTACCACAGAAAACCTACCACAACTTACACCATGTGGATGCTCCTCTTGTCTACATTAGAGCATCAGGTCTTTATGAATTTGTTCATATTATCGTTATACATGTCCACTTTGGAATCTTATCCCATTCTTCATTGCAAAAAAAAAAGGCTGAGCCATTCCAGGACTTTGATTATCATTTTCTAAAGCCATGTCTTTATTGATGTTGATATGTGCTTTGGTTCATCTGTGATGATCACAAATGTTGAGCTTAGTAGCTCCTAGTTTTATAACCATAAAGATTGTATAAGACTGTAGAAAGAACATTACTTATAATCTTATACTCCAGTGTTCATGTTAGTTCTCACTCTCCAGTGTTCTGTATTGTTGAAAGATTTATGATCAAACTCTTGATGTCACCCAAATGAGGATGGGTTCCCCTTTTGAGTCTGGTTCCTCTCAAGATTTCTTCCTCATAACATCTAAAGGAGTTTTTCCTTGCCACAGTCACCACGGCTGCTCATCAGGGATAAACACACACCATTCACCTTCACTGTTGATTTCCGTAAAGCTGCTTTGAGACGATGTCTGTTGTGAAAAGCGCTATACAAATAAACTTGACTTGACTTGATTGTCATGTTGAAATGGGAAATTCCTCTTAATTTTCAGCTTTCAAATACAAATAAATGACACAAATGGCAACAATATAAATGTAAAACATCTTTAATACAAACAAAAAACAGGTAAATGTAATAATTCGGAATATTTAAAAAAGAAAAATAATAAAAAAAATTATAAAAATAAAATAAAACATACAACACTGTGGCGTCTGCATGGGATCATTTGTTGATTAGTTGGATCTCATGTCCCAGACCCCCCTTTTGGCCCTTAACATCTGCATATACATTACAGACTGAGTCTCCACCTCAACCTGTTGTTCTTGGTATTAAAATGATCGGCTCTATATTTCTTAAACAATAGTGCATGGTATGTGATTGTGAAGTGTACTGTATATTAGGGGACATTTAAAGTTCATGAAAACCCATCAATCGTCGCCTAAACCCTCCTTTGAGACAGGACAGATTTTCTCAAAATCTCGGAGCTTCCGGCAGCTTTACCTTTAAGAATTTCGGAAACTCTGATCTTTAGGAGAACCTGGCGTAACATCCAAATTCCTCCTAACGGACTCATCAAGAATCTCATTTGTCTACCGCATCTGGACTCTTTTCAGCAACAAAGCCGATGCAAGTAAACGTTTACCAACTATCTAGATGCGTGTTTACTTTCAAGCCTCTTTATTTAGGTGAATTTAGACTCTTTGATTATTCTGATTAGGTTGTGGTCATTTGAGGTTAAACTTGCCATTCCTTTCTCTCTCGGTCATCTTTCTATCTCTCCATTTTCCTATTAACCATGTCAGCTGACATCCTGTGGTCATGGAAAAGATGTAAATCTGTTTCAGAAGGCTCAAAATATTGAAACTGCTAAAATTGGGTTAAGAAACTGAAGGGATTGTGGGGAACCATCAACTTCGAGGAAGAAATGTCGTCGGAAAAAAATCTCGGTTGATCTTGATCGGCGATCACTTAAAAGTTTGGTGAAATCAAAACAACAATAGAACTCACAGCTATTTTTAATAGTGAGAGAAAAAGTATTTCCACATGCACAATGCAAAGAGAATTTAAGGGATTGGGACTAAACAGCTGTGTAGCCTTAAGAAACCATGTATCAGTGAGGCTTATCTGAAAAAAAAAGGCTTCAATTTGCTAGGAAGCATAAAGATTGGACTCCGGCGCAATGGAAGAAGGTCATGTGGTCTGATAAGTTCACATTGACTCTGTTCCAGAGTGATTTGTGCACCAGGGTAAGAAGAGAGGTGAATGAACTGATGCACCCATTATGACTAGTGCCTACTGTACAAACCTCTGGGGGCAGTGCTATGATCTGGGGTTGCTGCAGTTGGTCAGGTCTCAGTTCAGCAACATTATGTGCCCAACGAATGAGGTCAGCTGACTTCCTGAATCTACTGAATGACCAGGTTAATCCATCTATGGATTTTTTCTTCCTTGATGGCACGGCCATGTTCTAAGATGACAATGCTAGGATTCATCGGGCTCAAATTGTGAAAAAGTGGTTCAGGGAGCATGAGACATCATTTTACACTTGGATTGGCCGCCACAGACTTTAACCCAGTTGAGAATCTTTGGGATGTGCTGGAGAAGACTTTGTGCAGCGGTTCGACTCTCCCATCATCAATACAAGTGTATGTAAAAAAAATTACTGCACGGAAATAAATGTTATGACAATGCAGAAGCTTATCAAAACGATGCCACGGCAAATGTCTACGAAGCTAAAGGTGGTCTGACAAAATATTAAAGTGTGACTTTTTTTTTGGGACGGGGAGTGCAGATACAGTAACCCCCCATTTATTGCAGTGTTTAAACCGCAAATCCGCAAATTTTGGAAACACCCCTGCATACCCCATTTGTACCTTAGTGAATTTCTCCAGACATTATTTCCCTTTTATACAATCTATTTATCTTACAATTTTGCATCCACATGTACATGATATGGAAAAAAAGTTTTAGGATACCTGAATTGTCCAGTCTTAATGTGCTTCTTCCCCAAAATATTGGCACAAAGTTTGAACTATATATATATATATATATATATATATATATATATATATATATATATATATATATATATATATATACTTGTATGAGACCCAAACCTGGTCCAGTATAATACCGCCCACACAAAGAGCTGCTTTACATTGGAATGTTGAAGTGACGAGACTTTCTTTCGGCTTCTCCCTTTAGGGGTCGCCACAGCGGATCATCCGTATTCATGATCCGCATGTTTGATTCGTCACAATTGCTGGATGCCCTTCCTAACAAAACCCTCCCCATTTATCTGGGCTTGGGACCAGCACTAAGAGTGCACTGGCTTGTGTAACCCTAATGGCTGGGCTTGGTTCCCTGACCGGGGATCAAACCCAGGCCACAGCGGTGAGAGCGCCACATCCTAACCACTAGACCACCAGGTAACATTGGAATGTTGAAATGTTGAAGTGATAGATCTATATCACCCCCCACTCCCCCGTAAATGAATCTCCACAAATCTCAAGAAAATCTAGTGGAACATCTTCCCAGAAGAGTGGAGGTTATATAGTGTATTTCACATATAGATTAAATATGTGTAAACGGATTACATCATTTTATTTACCTGCATTATCACAAAACCAATCATTAAAGAACAATAAGCACTGTGTTATTTATACGATTAGAATGTATTTCTTGCGTTAACATCCCTTATATCAGTGTTTGCGTTCTCGCTGCTCGATGCTGATTTTATTTGCACGATTGTGACTGACATATTTTGAAATGAATTAAATATATGTATATTCCCGTGTGTTTGAGGAAAAATCATGTATTAAACAATATTCTATGGGAAAAAATACGACGCAGACAAACTCTTCAACTCGATTTGACGTGTATCGAGTGTATACTGTTCAGGTTTCTGAGTGTGTAATGAGGTACAGGGGGGTGTAAATCATGCAGTAAATATACTAATGTTGAGAAGATGATGTGTCAGGAAGGGAGCACTTGGCATGCTAGCTTTCACAAATACCCAGCAAACTATTGTTAGCCTGCTATCCTTCGCTAAATAGATTGGATAATTGCTTATTTTCTGGATTATTAGATTCAAATATTAACTTATTAATTTATTTTTTGTTTTGGGAGTTTACACCATCACGGCTAATATAACTAATTCTCTAACCATTGTTAGAGCAAAATTTCATTTTCTTTGTATATTTTTCTATCTTTGATACCAGTGGTAGTCATAGAAAATAATTTTGGACCCTAAAAACTGTTGTATTTCCATGTTTTTCTTGCTTTTTCTACTTGAGCTGATCTGATCTGATTTGTTGTATAATCCAGTTAAATAAACTGAAGAATCTCAGTCAATCTCAATCAACACTGCCCAGATTTAATTAAAACTCCAGTTTATTCATCTGTGACTACATTAACACCCTTATCCTGAGCGATTTATCACAGAGCAGGGGAGGGTTAAGGACTTTGCTCAAGGGCCCAGTAGTAGCAGCTTGGTGGTGGTGGGATTTGAACTTGTGACCTCCCGAGCCAAAGTCCAATGCCTTTAACCACCGAACTACCACCTGACTACTCAATCCATGGCCTTCAATAATGTTCATTCTCCTTACCATACTGTTTGTTCAATCTAGTAATCTGGCACTGAAAGCTGAAAGGACAAAAGTACAGAAATATTCTTAATAAAACTGTTCGTTCGAAGAATGGCAGAAATTCACACAATCCAGATGTGTGAAACTTGTTGCATCAAACCCAAAAAGTCTCGAAGGCTGTAACTGCTGCCAAAGTGTTTTCAACTAAGTGCTAAGTTAAATTTCAGTTTCTTTTCAATTTTAACAAAATGTAAAAACACTGAGTGTGGCTTAATGAGAAGATGGATGATTATAGTATCAGGCTGTAGCATAACAACATTTAAAAAAGTGAAGGGGGTCTGAACATTTTCTGAAGGCAGTGTATGTGTATAAAGGTTACATATGTGTGTGTGAGAGACATTAGAACCAATGCCCCACCAACTCTTATATATATAAGTACAGAGTGAACTCATAACCAAATAATTAAAAGGATGTGGTTCGGTTCGGCAGCACGGGGTCTCGACCTGACCTTCGCATCAGCGGAGCGTGACAGAAAAACGTCCAGTCAGCAGGAACTCAGTGGAGCTCATGAACACTGAAGGTGAAAAGGTGAAGAAGTTAAAAAAGAAGACTTCAGCGAGGTTCATAGATCAGCCATCATCCTAACCGCGTTTCCACACGCGCTAATGCCTTTTTTCCAGACGGAGCGCAGCCTAGAAGTAACCAGTGCTGACAAAACGTCACGCCTTGGACTCGGGAGAGACGAAAGATTTATACATTGGGAGGTTTTTTTTTGCAAAGTACAGACAGAATTAAGCAAGTATTATTCTTATCAATCTCAACCTGCTGACAGATTCCAATAAACTCGTGACCTTTCAATTTGGCCGTGATGCATGGGCTCGGGCGTGAGTTATAACCCGAGATCTGGGTCAGAGATAGGCAGGCGTTCATATTCATTCGTCAAGCCGGCGAATGTACTTACCATCAATCAGCGCAAATGATCTGCGGAATTATTGCCCTCTGCCCGAACGCAGGGGGCTGGGGAGGGGCGTGGAGGTGAGGTAAGGGGGGGCGGCAGGTGGGCGGCTTAAAGTCAATAAACGGCCGGCGTGTCGAACACAAAGGCCGTTGGCTTGGTGTTTAAGAGGCGGTTGGAATTGACATTCAGGCACATCGCGCCTCGTTCAGGTGCGTTTCCTCCAGCAGCGAGCGCTCTTTTGTTCGCGAGTGTTTACAAAGTGGAACAAGCCTCTGATGGGTCTCATTTGCGGAGAAACGCTCCACACCCGGCCGCTGGCTGTGCGCCTCTATACACACTCGCTGCTGGAGATGAACTTTGGGTCACACAAAGGGGACAACAACAATCACAAGACTTGCAACTGCTCTTCCATATCAGCCTTCTTTTCTTTATCAGCGCTTTCCTTCCTTTTTATTTTTGATTTTATGAGCCTCCTGTCTGTTTTTTTCTTTTCTCCTGATTTCTGTCATGCAGAGAAGGAGGAAATGCTGTTCTGTTTTCTAACTCCAGACTCCTCGCTGCACCTTCTTTTCTTCTCCGTCTGGCTATGATGTCACTGCAGAGAGAAAGAAGAGAGAGAGAGAGAGAGAGAGAGAGAGAGAGAGAGAGAGATTCTGTGTGTAGACTGTATAAGCGATAAGGAGAAATGTAGCTCTGATTTGATGAACCTCTCTCTCATTGCTCTTCCCTTCATGTTGTTAAAGTCCAGAAACCAATAAACCTCCCATTCACAATCCCCCCAGCTTTCTCTCTCCTTCTTTCTTTTCTTTTCTTTTCTTTTCTTTTCTTTTCTTTTCTTTTCTTTTCTTTTCTTTTTCATTTATTTTCTTTTACTTTCTTATACTTTTTCTTAGTGTTATTTTCTTCTTTCTTTTCTTGTCTTTTCTTTTCATTTCTTCTTAGTTTTATTTTCTCTTTTCTTTTCTTTTCTTTTCGTTTTTTTTACGTTTTCATTTCTTTTCATTTCTTTTAGTTTTCTTTTCTTTTCTTTTCTTTTTATTACTTTCTTTTTCTTCTTTTTTTCCAGGCACAATTTTTTGAAATCACTTATCTGTTACAAAAATAATAGAATAAATTATTAATAATAATAATAATAATAATAATAATAATAATAATAATAATAATAATAATAATAATAATAATAATAATGATGGCTGTGTTATTTTAGTGTAATGTCTCCACAAGGAAACTGTGCCATAATTCAAATAATTGTTTTAGATGAGTCTCTGAATAAATAAATAAATAAATAAATAAATAAATAAATAAATAAATAAATAAATAAATAAATAAATAGAATGGGGGGGGGGGGGTTGTTGTTAAGTAATTATTGTGATTTAAAAAGGATAAAGCTGATCTGTAATTGTCAATTAAGACACAAAATCAAATCATATCTTCTCTATTTGGTAAGAAAAGAAGAAAGAAACAAATAACATTTGAAAGTAAAAGACAGCAAACACACACTGACCTGAAAATACACTACATGGACAAAAGATTTGTCACCTGACATTTCTGACTGCTTCTTCCACAAAGTGTTCACACAAATACACACACAACTGTTCAGGACGTCTCTGGATGCTGCAACATGAAATGTTCCCTTGAAGATCTGCTTTACATGGAGATAAATTAAAACACCTTCAGGATGAATGTGAACACTGACTGCACTCCAGGCCTCATCAGGTTCTTCATCTTTGTGTTCTCATCTCACATGTTCTTTATGCTCTTCGCACTTCATGCAAACTTTTCAGGTTCTGCATTTTCATCCCTCTTTCCATGCTCTTCATGTTCTCCATGGTCTTCATGCTTTCCATGCTTATCATGATCTTCATGCTCTTCATCCTCATCAGGCTCTTCATCTTTGTCATGGTTTTTGCATGTTCTTCATTGTTGTCCCTCTTTCGATGCTCTTTATGCTGTTAATCATGTTCACGCTCTTCATCCTCTTCATGGTTTTTGTACTCTTCATGCGTTTTGGCTTTCACGTGTTATTTATGCTCTTCACACTCTTCATGCACTTCATGCAAACTCTTCAGGTTTTGCATTTTCATTCCTCTTTCCATGCTCTTCATCATCGCCACATTTTCCATGCTCTTCACGCACTTCTTGCTCATCTCGCTTTTCTTTTTTTTTTTTTTTTTTTTACACTTTTTATGTTCTTTATGCTCCTCATCATCTTCACTCTTTCTATGCACTCTATGCTCTTTATGCTTTTCATGTTCTCAGGCCTTCAGGCACCCAGGCATTTTTCCAAGCGCTAAAAGTCTTACAGTAACAGTTCCATGATAAACGCCGGGTCAGGCCTGGACGAGCCTCGTCGAGTCTTCAATAAAAAAATCTCCCGCTCATATCTTCTCCGACTTCAGAGGCGGTTAAAACCCCACACACCCGCTCTCATCGCAAATCACCTCCAGCTCCAATAATTGCGAGCGCTCAGGATTTTTTTTCTGCTCACATGTGTGTGTGTGTGTGTGTGTGTGTTTGTGTGCACACGTGTGTGCGTGCGTGTGTCTGTGTGCGTGTGTGTGTGCATGCACGTGTGTGTGTGAGCGATAATCTCTGGCTTCTGGATGTGATGGTTAATGAGGTGTGTGTAATGTTTTTGATGATTGGTGAAATCAGCAGAAATTCAGGAGGTTTTTCTTCAGATTTGATCTCGTCATCTTTGGCTTTCATGTCTTGCTCGTGGCATGTAGGACTGTGCTCGCAAAACTAGTCTATTATGGGGGATCACAAGGGCACAAGGGATAGACAGAGAGAGAGCGAGAGAGAGAGAGAGTGAGAGAGAGAGAGAAAGAGAGAGAGAGAGAGAGTAGTTCTGCTTCCCTGAGCTGCTACACTGTGTACATTCAACTTGGGCTTTGTTCTTTCGTGTCACTGATCTTTTCTGTCATGTAACGCAGTCGTGGCCCAGAGACCTGCCATCTCTCTTCTCTCTTTTCTCTCTCTTTTTTTCTGCCTCGCTCTCTCAGCGAGACACAGAGCCGCTCTGTCATTCTCTTTCTGATTTATGTTTGATAATAATCAGAGGCAAGAGACACACCAACAGATTTTTTTTTATGTTGGGAGAGTAACAGCATCAAATTACTGTATTATTATTAAATGTAATAAATGTTATTATTGTATTTTTCTTCTTCTTCTTTCTCTTTTCTTAATCTTCTTCTAATTATTATTATTTTTACAGCATTACATCCTGTATTATTTCAATTGATATACTACACTATACTGTACACGAACAGTTATACAGTGTGTGTATATATATATATATATATATATATATATATATATATATATATATATATATATATATATATATATACACACACACACACACACACACACACACACACACACATGCAGTATAATTGTTCATATAGTGTTATATATATTTCTTTCATATATATTCAATGATTACTACCTTATATATTTATAATTAACTAATTAAATAATATAGTTGTAGAGAGAATATAGTATATAGTGTATATATATATATATATATATATATATATATATATATATATACTCCATATTCATTATTAATTAATAACCATAATCATATAATATATGAATAACCATATTTATGTAACACACGTATTTTATAAATAGATTCTCAATAAATTAGAATATCATTAAAAAGTTGATTTATTTTAGTAATTCAATACAAAAAGTGAAACTGGTATATTAAATTGATTCATCTCACACAGACTGATATATTTTAAGTGTTTATTTATTTTAATTGTGATGATTTTGGCTCAAAAACCCACAAATTCATCAAAAAAATTTTGAAAACTTCATAAGACAATAAAAAAAATAATAATAATTTTGACAGTGACCTTCAGCTCATTTGCATGTTTCGGTCTATTGTTTCTCATTTTCCTCTTTACAATACGCCAGAGATTCTCTATGAGGTTCAGGTCTGGTGAGTTTGCTGGCCAGTCAATCACACCAACACCATGATCATTTAACCAACTTTTGGTGCTTTTGGCAGTGTGGGCAGGTGCCAAATCCTGCTGGAAAATAAATTCTGCATCTCCATAAAGCTGGTCAGCAGAAGGAAACATAAAGTGCTCTAAAACGTCCTGGTAGACGGCTGCGCTGAACGTGGACTTGATAAAACACAGTGGACCAACACCAGCAGATCACATGACTCCCCAAACCACAACTGACTGTGTAAACTTTACACTGGACCTCAAGCAGCTTGGATTCTGTGCCTCTCCTCTCTTCTTCTTTCAGACTCTGGAACATTGATTTCCAAATGAAATGCAAAATATTATTTCCTTTCACCTGAAAAGACGACTTTGTCCCACTGAGCAACAGTCCAGTCCTTTTTGTCCTTTGTCCAGGTAAGACACCTCTGACGTTGTCTCTGGGTTCTCGACACGAGGAACGAGTCAGTTGTAGCCCATGAAGATGTCTGTGTGTGGAGGCCCAAATTCTTGAATGAGCTTCGTTTCATCTTTTTCTACCACATTTTTTCCTTCCATTCACCTTTCCATGAATGTGCTTAGATACAGCACTCTGTGAACAGCAGCTTCTTTAGTGATGACCCTTCAAGTACAAGGTGTCAATGATCGTCTTCTGGACAACTGTCACGTTAGCATTCTTCCCCTATGATTGTGTTGCCAGAACCAGACTGAGACACCATTTAGATGCTCAGGAAACCTTTGCAGGTGTTTGGATTTAATGAGCTGATTAGAGTGAGACACCACGAGTCTTTTTCACAATATTCTAGTTTTCTGAGATACTGAATTTTATATATATATATATATATATATATATATATATATTACAGTAGAATACAGTAGAACAAGTAGATTTTAGGTAGTTACATCACTTCTTGAATTGTTTGAGCCGCTGTGTTGGTTGTGGTTGTGGGTTATTTATCAGAAGTTTCAGAGTTGGCTGGTGGTGTTCAGCCCTTCAGCCCTTCAGCTACCCTCGATTCCTCAAAGTGTGCTGTCCTGGTGCTCAGACCTTGGGAGAGAAAAGATTTCATCGAAATCATTCATTAGGCCCTTGTGTGTAAGTTGGTTACTTGCATAATCCCTGCTTATAAATGATTTAATACACTTTGCAACACACTCCTGACTGCTCGGTGATACACATATAACCCATGCTGGGGTGCGGTGATGCGTCCTAAACACGTAGCTGAGTTTTTAATCACCCCAACGTTTTTCTTTCTTGAGTAACGTGTTTAAATCTGTTTAGGGTAAAGCGTAGGTCTAATGAAGTGCCTTCTCTACCACAAAGATACAATAACCACATGCACAAAATCTGTTGATCATATAAGCGTATATGAGTATCAATGACTTTTGTGAGATTCTTTAGATACACTGTATTCAGTCTTCTTGAGAGATGTTCCACTTCAGCCACAATAGTGTAAATAAAGTCAGGTAGTGATGTAGGTGAGATGTAGTGAGGAGGCCTGGGGTGCAGTCAGCATTCACATTCATCCCAAATGTGTTCAGGTTTGGGTTTCCTAGCTTAAATGAGGAGAAAATGTTATTCTACTGCATCCAAAGATACTTTGTGGTACAAATTTGGAGAGGAACCAGATATGGTTCTGGTCTTGTTTGCCACAATTTTGTTATACAAATAATGTATTTGACAAACAAACTCTTTACTTTTACTACAATATGCATGTCTGGTGTACCGTATCTATACAACAGTGCTGTTGAATCATGGATTATAATTGGTGTTAATGAAATTTCTACCATAGCAGCTCTTACTGTATCTGCAGATTTATTAACATTCTAATTCTAATTCTGAGTTTTAGTTTCTAGTTATGATTTCTACAGAACAGCTCATTCATGGACTTTTCACCAGCTTGCCCTTTGTCACCTAAATTTTTACTATCTCAGTCTCAGTCCCATCTCTGCTTGATCCTGCCAATTGGCTTGTTCTCTATTTGCGTGCACCTGTTCTGTGTTTAACCTATTTACATTTATAAAAACTGACCCAGCGTGACGTACAATGATCTCATTTGTACTACTTAACATTTGAGGGTTAAAAGCCTGCTCAAGTGTTCAACGAGTTTTTAGTGTTGGATTTTGAACTGATGAACTTTCAAACAGAAGTCTTTTTTGTTGTGGCATATTATTGACGTTTCGTGATATTCCAGAACACTCCTCAGAAGAGGAGTTCACCTGATTACTAAATATTCACACCTTTTTCTCTAAGCACACACACACACACACACACACACACACACACACACACACACACACACACACTCTTGTGTAAGCAATCACCGCTCACAGTATATGAGAAGCTTCAGTTAAACTAACTCTTTTAAACTAGCTCTTACACTAACAATGAAGCTGTTGTTGTTAGCGCTTGATTTTTTTCTCAAAATCACCTCCATGGAGCTCAGTAAGATCATCAGGAAAAGTCTATGATACCTGTTTCACTCTCTACGGTACAGGAACCGGATGTTAATGTGTTTATAAGCAGTACTTTAATTTAGAACGCTCATGAAACTAACCGCAAACTACCTGTGTTCTGAATTTTCATGCCTCCGTGTTTCACACTTTCCATTTCGGTTTAAATGATGATGATGTTTGTCATCTTTGCCGGATCTCCCATGAGGCCGAGCGCTGTGTGCAGAAGCTTAAGGCCAGGTAAGCACTGAGATGCTAGGAAGCTTTCATTTCCTCCGGGAGATTAGATAATTACACAAAGAGAATACTGGCATAATCATAATGAAGTGACCTACAACCATGTGCTACACATTCAACTCACTGTGTCCATGGAGTCTGTTCATCCATGCATTTGGAAATGAGTGCAGTATATAAGTCTATAAACAAATGTCAAGAGGCGTAGAACTGAATTAAAGAGTGCAATCACAAAGAAGGAGGAGCGTCATGAAAAGTCCATGAGAAATACAGTGAGAAGAAGGAAGATTCTTTTTTCCCCACCAAGGCCGAGACTGAAAGGTCTGAATGCTTTTCTGAACGCTTTCTTTTTCCTCTCGCTGCTGAATTGTGAGTGTGAAGATCATTGATCTTCTGTCCTGAATTTTATAAAGGGAATGCATACATATATAGTGTAACAAAAGCCCTACATTCTCTGAGGTATGAGAAACACCAAAAAGAGTCTCCACCAGATGCCTGCTATAATTCCTACTTTGATCATTGTGTTATAAAAATCAATAAAAATAAAAAAAGTGTACAAAGCTGCTTCCTTTTTTTTTTTTTTTTTTTACTTAGATCAACCACAAAGCTACAGTTCCACAGAGGAAGCACCCATCAACTCTTTTCCCCAAAACCGAACATAGATAAAGACTTTCCGTCGTTCACTTTTCCTTCCTCGTCACCGTTTTCTTGTAACACAAACTGAAAGAACGATGCAGCGGAGATGTCCGAGGTCAATTCCAATTTCATTTCAGACCTGAGGGTCAGTGGCAATTCAGATTCCTGTGCCGTCGTCTGGAATTAATTTGGGTGCTGCAGTGTTTAAAAACAAACCGGGATCTCGGAAGGTCGGATTGAAATGATGTGTGCCTAATATAAAAGATTTGTGAAATCGGATTAGCAAAATTCTACGACTTCCTGGGTGATGCTTATAAAATTCATCCAGATGGAGAATTTGCTAGCATATTATGTTTATTACATGCACTTTCTACTACAGTATTGTTCAATTCTGGATGCTGATTGGTCAGAAGGTATATGGGTAAATATTACAAAGGGTAAAGCTATGTTAGGAATCTGGAGCCCCTGGATCACTTTGTTATAATACCTCTAACAGTTGACTGTGGAATATTTAGTAGAGAGAACATTTCACAACTGGACCTATTGCACAACTTCTTAAAGTGATCCATTCTTTTACTAATGTTTGCAGAAGCGGTCTGCATGCCCAGGTGCTTCATTTTGTTCTTCTGTAACCCTGGAAGTGAATGGAACACCTGAATATAATGATTTGGTTGGGTGACTGAATACTTTGGCAATATAGTGACATACTGTATATGTGTGTGCTTTTCTTTCATATGTACAATGTTAGAACATTGGGGTCAAAGGGGCACAGAGGGTTAAGGGCCTTGTTTAAGGGCCCAAGAGTGCCAACTTCATGATACCAGGGCTTGAGCCCCCAATCTTCCGATCAGTAATGCAGAGACATGACCACTGAGATACCACCCCCCTAGATTTTCGCATATCCCAGCTTTTCAGGAAGCTGGGGAGATAGGGTTAAGGGCTTTGCTCAAGGACCCAACAGTGGCAGCTCGGTGGTGCTGGGGCTTAAACCCCTAACCTTCCTCCCAGTAAGCTAGAGCCTTAACCACTGGCAAGGGCATATACCCCTGTTTGTGCATCGCCTGGTCGCAAAGTAACTGTCATTTTATCAGGCTGTTTATGCTTCATTGTTTTCCTGTTGTTGTTTTTTACTTGATTCTATTTCTCATTTCTTGTTCTTGCCATGTGTATGGTTGTTTGCTGTTCAGACTGTAGAAGGTTTCAGTTGTCTGATTTTTGCCTGCTCATTTAGATTTGTTAGTGTTTTAATAAAATGCCTTTGCCCTGCACTTGTATCTATTTCTGCTATTATACAATGAGTGCATTACATAACAGAGGAGCTGACTTATTTCCCAGGCACTACTAGATGTAAATATAAATGGATAAACAGTAATTTCTTTTTATTTTTAGTGAAGAATAAAATGTGGGAAAAATGATTTTTATGGCTTTAAGTGTGAAATAGTAGCACAGCGTTTATGACATTTGTTATGACTATAGATCATAAGTTTATGATCTTTCTCTGCTGCTGGGCCCTTGAGCAAGGCCCTTATCCCTCAACTGTACAGATGTATAAATGAGATTAAAAGATATTGTAAATAATAACTTCCTCTGAATAGGGGTGTTAGCCAAAAGCTGTAAATCTAAAGTAATTATTTATTTATTAAATAGAATAACTAGAGGCTAAAATCAGATTTTAAAAGTGTGGAAGATGAATAGAATAAATGAATAGAAATGGCAGGAATATTCATAGAAAATGTAAAAATAATAAATACAACTGCAAGAACTATTCTTAATCTGATGCATCATGCTAATTATCAGTTAGATTTTTTACATGAACATTAATAATAATATAAATAAATCTAATTTGTAATATCTGTTTGTACTCAAATGGTAATTTTTTTCATTTTGCAATATATATTTAATCATTGTATATATTATTATATCTTCCCATAAGTATGCCCACAGCACCTGTTGTCAAATGCATAAAAAATAAAAATAAAAAATAAAAAACATTAGCAAAGACCTTAAACTTCCCTGTCAGGATAATTTCCTTAATCCGCAAGACTAATAATCATCCCAGAACAGTTACCACCATCCATATCATGGCCACCATGGAAATTTCCTTCCAGACCACCAGAGGACACCCCTTGTCATGGCCACAATGGAAAAAAAAATCATCCAGACAACCAGGGGCCACCCCTTGTAATAGCCACCAGGGTCAAATTGCCCTCCTGACCAACAGATGGCACATGTTGTCATAGCCATCATAGAAAATTCTTGTTCAGACTGCTAAAGATCACCTCTTGTCACAACTTCTTCGATATTTTTTCTCCTGTCCAGCAGAGGGCATCCCTTGTTATTGCCACATTGACAATTCCTTTCCAGACCACCAAAGACCACTTCTTGTCATTGCTATAATATATAATTCTCTTCCAGACTTTCCAAAGGGCACTCCTTACCACAGCCACATGAACAACACCCCTCCTGACCAGCAGTGGGCACCCCTTGTCATGAGCACCAAGGATAATTCCCCTCAAGTTGCCCAGAAAGCAGTCAATGTCATGTCCGCACAGACATTTCCCCTCCCTACCACCAAAGGGCACCCTCATTCAGTTTTGGTCATTTCTATTTTGTTGTGGAATTGGAATGGAATTTATTTTGGTCTCGCCTTGCCTAGCATTTGCTTAGCCATACTTTTTTTAATTCCATTCCTTGTTTGTTTTTAGTTGTTGCAAAGATCGACAAAAGCCAGAAGTTACTCAAAATGAGTTGCAGGATAACCAGAAAGCAGCAGGAACAGAAGCTAAACCCAAGTAATAAACAGCACTGCAATGATCCTCATTTTCACACCTCATGCATAAAAAAGCGAATAGGCACAGAGATGCATGTGATAGAGCATTTAAACCGTTTGCTATGGTACATTATTACTCTGAATGTCAATAAGAAATTGGTAATAATTCTTTTCCTTCACTGTAAATCTTCGAACCGATCGCTAATGTTCACCCAAGTACGACTCGAATACTGTCATAATTCATCACAATATCCAAATCCTCTAACACTTTATTTAAAACCTCATCTGCATTGGACCTTCATTAGACATTCATGAGCAGTGCATAAATCTTTTATAAAGCAATAGCAGGGGAATTGCTGTATATCCGTCAAAACGTGTAAGTGTGTCACGACGTCTGGTTCGTCTCAAGCACTGGTTTGTATGTGCTGTATATAATTCTCCTTAATCATGACAAGTCACCATAATAGTATCATTGTAACCTTTCGGAGGTGAATTTTTCGCTTTGATTGGGAGAATCAGGCAGTATTATATTTATACCATATATAAATTCTCCTATTTGAGAAGCCATATTTAAATATATAGTATAGTCATATAACATTATATTAAAAAAAGGACAAACTACTGAACATCACCTGAATGAACCACAATGAGACATACACCACTGAAAAAAGTATTTTAACACCTGACTTAGCAGCCATATGTGGTTCTTCACCAAGCTGTTAACACAATGTTTGAGGAATACAATTGTCTTGGATGCCTTTGGATGCATTGGCATGAGATTTTTGCTTGGACTTAGAGACCCAAACCTGCTCCATGACAATACCCCTGTACACAAAGCCAGCTCCATGAAGATAGGGTTTAAATGGGTAAAAGTGGAAAATCTCCCACTATACAGCTTTGGTGTTGTGGTACACTAAATTCTTACATAATTTAGTGTTTGAGTCACGGTTCGGTGCGGTTTTAGTTAAGGGGGAAGAAATTCAAAACATAAAATGGCTTGTCGTTTTATTATTATTATTATTATTATTATTATTATTATTATTATTATTATTATTAACATTATTGAACATCAACATGTTACATTTTTACAACAATTTAAAATAAAATGCATTTAATTTATAAAATCATATTTTATGATATCTGATTGAAATAAAAAATATAAAAATTTAATTAGCAATCAAAATCAATTGAAATTGGCACAAATAAAAATGATTAAATAAAACTAAATAAATAGAAAAATTCAACTACATATTATACATTTGTTCGACCACACTTGGTTAATACTGATGCATGTGTGTGTGTTTGTGTGTTTGTGTGTGTGTGTGTGTGTGTGTGTGTGTGTGTGTGTGTTTTACATTTTAATATAAAATTTTCTAAAGAAATGATCTATTTAACTGTTCTACTTATTGCACAATACTTGAACTCATGTCTTGATTCCTTCTATCCTGCATTCATTCAATTCCTCGATATGTGGAATTGTCAGGATTTTCTCCTTTTAAACTGGATTTTTGAACAAACGCTAAAGTATACATATCACTAGACTGTCCTAAAACCAGGCAGTATCTCCATCGTATATATAGTGTTAAGGGGCCTTACTGAAGGGCCCAACAGCAGCAGCTGGCAGTGCTGAGGGTTGAACTCATTACTTTCTACTCAACAATCGAGAGCCTCAACACCTGCGCTACTATTTAATTGTTTATAAAAGTTCATAAAACACAGAATACAACAGAAAAGACAAATATTCGATATAATATGTATAGGTTTATACGCTAAATTCTTATTCAAATACCCTGAATTCGCTTGTGTTTGGTTATAGATGGCGTGCTTCACAATCACTGCAGAATGACTAGAGAACATGAGTGTATTGAGTACAGCGGAGATGAGGAGTAGAAGGCAATACACAGCTGTAATACACTGATCGATAGGTAATTACTCACTGCTTGTGACTCTGTTATTGACGACTTGGAGCACCGTCTCTTTTAGCCAGTGTTATGCTCCCGATTCACTTTTCAGATTTCTAGCTTTTGATTGCCTTTTATATGCTGTAGCATTGAGGGATTTTGAGCTTTCATGTATATTATTTACACCAAATTGCCAAATATCTGCAGACACCTGACCTTTCCTGCTGTATGTGGTTCTTTCCTCAAACTGTTATGACAAATCTGGAGGCACTCAATTGTACAGGACGTCTTTAGATGGCGCTATAATAAAATTATGCATTTACTTGAACTTGGAAACCCAAACCTGCTCCAGCATGCTGATGCCCCTGTGCACAAAGTGAGTTCCTTGAAGATCTGGTTTACATGCCTTGGAAAGAAAGATCTTGCTGCTATAGAGCTCTGATCCCATCCCTACTGAAAACCTTTAGGATGATGTGAATGCTGACTGCACCCCAGGTCTCCTCACATACATCAGTACCTGCCTTTACTAACAACCCTGTGGCTGATGAACATAAAAATCAACAAGCAAAATCCAAAATCTAGTGGAACATCCTTCCAGAATCAAAAGAGCAAATTGGGACTAAATGTGGAATGCGATGCTTTAAAAGCACGTATGACCAGGTGTCTGCAAACATTTGGCAATATATATATGGATATATGGATGGACACTTTGGAGATGATTTCTGTGCTTGGAGGAGTTGGAGTCTGTGGCGAATGCACCCTGCAAACATGGCTGATGATTCTTATTAAGGTGTAAATCAATCAATCAAAAAAAAAAAACAAGAGAATAGTCAACTGAATTCTATGGTATACATTACACAAGGAATAATTTTATTAATAAAAGCTGAAATGCAATATGGAATTCATCTTATGATGACAGTCATATTTGTAACTACAGTATGGCAACAACATTCTCCTCCACAGGAGGCTGTAAAGACTTGTGCCCTTTAGTGATCTGGAGAGGAATTTGTCTACGGTAGCCATGACAAGAAGTGCCCTATAGTGATCTGGAGAGGAATTTGTCCATGTAGTTATGACAAGAAATTTATTTTTTGTGGTCTGGAGTCAAATTGTGGGCATATAGTTGTGACCAGGGGTGCAGTTTGGTTGTCTGGAATGAAACTGTCCAAAGTGGGCATGACAGAACAATCCTTCTGGTGGTCTGAAAGGAGATTTTTTCATATAGATGTGACAAGAGGTGGACGTTGGTGGTCTGGAGAACATTTTTACCTGGTGGGTATAAATATATGGCAGTATAAAATAAAAAATGACATATATGGGTTGTAGTGGAGGTGTACTGGTCAGGATGAAAAGATACTGTACATACTGATCCACAAAAAGCTAAAAACTAAAAGTACTGAACACAAACCCTAATCCTAATGATTCCTAATGACTCATCACCCTTACACTTCATGCTGACATATTTATATTTCCAACTATAATTATATTATTTGCTAAATCTACAATCATGAGAAGAAATAAAGCCGAATGTACTTCTGATGTTTAATCTACTGACTACTGCAGTGAATCCGCTCCCAATCTATTAATTAATCACAGCAATTATTCTACAGCTCACGGCATTCATCAAACTTTAAAGAGGTGTACAAAGCAGTGTGGAGCCTCAGATTGACCCCTGGAGGATGGAACATTCAGCAGCGAGCGCTGGACATATGGAATAAAGGTCAAAAATCAACAGAGAGACGAACGCCTCACACCATGGACTATTTATTTCATTATCTGTTTATTTGTTTGTTTGTTTGTTAGAAAATTGTAATGGGATTATTGCAATACAAAAAGCCTACAAAACATCCCACAATTATACAAAACATCTTTAAATAATAATGATAATAATAATAATAATAATAATAATAATAATAATAATAATAATAACAATAACAATAATAATAACATGACCTACTAATTATTATCAAATAATAATAATAACAATTTTTATATTACATGTATCTAAAATGATTTATGTAAATAGACAAATATGATACAAGCATATATATATATATATATATATACATAGTAAACAATATAATTTCAATCTGTAAGAAAACATAATTTAAAAATATATTTATAATTGTTATAGTACCTTAAATATTACTGCTGTATATTTATTATATAATGTACATTAAATAATCCAATTATAACTGTTACTTAAAAATATCGACAATACGTATATTATGGCATAGTTAGATGCTGCAAGATCCTGCAACCTCTTTCTCCAGATTTATCTGTTTCTTTTTCTTCGTCTTCATAATGCATTTAAATCAAAGATGCACGAAAACCTTTATTATTTATTACAAATCTGCACACTGAGAGTGTTGTAACGGAAAAAAGACAAAACTGTAACTATTTTAACATCAGTTTAAAAAATAATCATGCACTTTTCTCTGATAGATAGATAGATAGATAGATAGATAGATAGATAGATAGATAGATAGATAGATAGATAGATAGATAGATAGATAGATAGATAGATAGATAGATAGATGTGAAACTTCTTTGTGATAATCTAAAAGTTTATGTAAAGTTTGTAGGAATTTAATTAGCATACCAGCGTGTCATCAGTGTCTCTGAAAACTTCCTCCCGACCGGCGCCGTAGCGAATCTGCACCATGTGACAAATTCATTAAGCCAGCCTGTCACTTTATGAACACTTTAACGTTTACAAATATTCACTCTTATTTACTGGAATGCGGCATTAGCATTTTGTAGCGTGCTAATGCTCTAGCTCAGGCCGGCTCTGCCAGTGAATGAGCTTGTCATGGTTGGGGAACTAATTTGTCGGAAAGAAGAGGAGGCAGGTGGAAATTCACGCAGCTGGAGGGGGGAATAATTTAGTCATAGGGCTGCTAAATCAACCTCGACCATCAGCGTGCGTGAGTACAGTCAGTTGGAAAAGTGCTGCGCCTGCAGAATGGCGAGCGGGATGCGGTGATGCTAATAACGCCGATAGCACCGCAGGGTGGAGGATGCCAGGGAAAACCTTTAGCGTATTCATCTCTGAGCAATTCAGCTGTTCAGCAGCCTGCGGCGTGCATATGCTCAAACCTAAAGAGTGCAGACTGCGAGGGCTAAAGCAGGAATCTGCTGTTGGCTCCTGCAACTTCTCTCTCCAGATTTATCTGTTTCTTTCTCTTCGTCTTCATAATGCATTCAAATCAAAGATGCACGAAAACCTTCATTATTTATTAACAATCTGCACACTGAGAGTGTTGTAACGGAAAAAAGACAAAACTGTAACTATTTCAACAACAGTTTAAAATATAATCATGCACTTTTCTCTGTTTCTGATGGATAGATAGATAGATAGATAGATAGATAGATAGATAGATAGATAGATAGATAGATAGATAGATAGATAGATAGATAGATAGATAGATAGATAGATAGATAATTTGCAAAAAAATGTAAAATACAGTATTTATGATCTGTTCCTAAATTTATGATAATTATTTCTTTTATAAAGTAATTCGTTGTATTTGTTTATCAATTATGGTATTTAATTTATATATCTATTTATTAAACAAATAAATAAATGCATACATACATAAATAAAAACATAAAACAAATATGGTTGGTGTCTTCATTGCTTTTGGAAAGAAATAAAGAAATAAAATAGCAGGATTTAAATAAAAATATTTGTTGAATCTACACTTTTATGTTTCAAATAAATAAATAAATAATGTACCATTTATGTTAAAAAAAAAAAAATTGCTCAAAATGTAAAAATAGTTCAAATTCATCTTAGTTTTTAATTTTTGAAAATTTTATGATGTGCATTTGAGTTATTTTGGTTTGTGGGTCTCATGAACAACCAGGATGTAAAAGAATTAATCAACCATCAGCACGGGATCCATCAATGGCTTTCAAGTCAAGTGAAGTGAAGTCAAATTTATTTATAAAGCACATTTAAAAACAACAGCTGTTGGCCAAAGTTCTGTACAGAATTTAAGCATATAATAAAATACAAAATACAAGAAATACAAAAGTCAACATTGGACACGGAAACAGATATTACACTAAAGTTATGCCAGTGTGCTTACTTATGATCATACGCTTTATCCAATGGTTATACTTCAAGATGTTCATATGGATCACAATGTGCTTTTCAACAGAAACACAAGAAAGACAGGAAATGAAACACACTCACACACGTCCTCTTCTTATAATATTATATCATGCACAAAATCTTCACATACTTCCTGCAGAACAGCCCTGACCTTCTCCACCCTGCTCCTGCCTGCTCCATACCATGTTCTACTGGACTGTCTGTGATTTCTGAATATTTTGCTCTAGTTTTTATCATTTATCATTTGTGAATTTGTATAATTTGTGCTCCAGATTTTCTTCTCAGAAAAGACCTACGATTAAATTTCTGTTTACTTCCAGGTTAAATTGGATATTAGATTGGACATATTATGCAGTTTAGTGCATTGATTATATTTGTTATTGTAAAAATTGTGATTACACATGAATTTTTTTTTTTGTTTTGTTTTTGTAAAAAATTGTGATTAAACAAATAGAAAACATAATAAATCATTTTGTCTTTTTTTGTGTTCAGAAACAATAAAAAGATGTTTTTTTGCTTTCGGTGTTAAACCAGAAAAGAAATGAAGGTGATGTGATTCACATTTTCATTTTTCAAACATGAATAATTAAAAGAAAAAAAGCAGTTGGTTGCTAAAAAGCCTGATTTGGGGGTATTTTTTTATTATTTCTTTTATATATTTTTTAATAGATTTAATAGAAATTAATAGATTTCACAAAAATAAGCTACAAATATTAATTGCCATTTCAAAAATGAATAATTACACCAAGCACAATATCTGAATTGATCCATTTAAAATTACTGCTAAAAGCCTTTAAAAAAAAAAGTGTTCCCTTCGGTTTCAGGACAGATTTTCTTCACTTTGTCTACGTGTCTTGTTTTTGTTTCCTGGGCCTGTCCGAACTACACGAGGTTTTTTTGTTTGATGGTGATTGATTTTTAAACATCTGCTCTGTCATGTCTGACAAGAACACTCCATCAGTTTGAGCTTTAGGAAAATACAAGGTGACAAGGCAGAACATGAGTTTCTTTTGTATACGCGCCTGTGAGGAGTCCAGGTGAGCAGCGGCGACGGCGACGAGGCGGCCAGATGGCACGCAAACTGCACACAAAACCCTTCAGGCTCAATTACAGCACAACATTAATCCCACTTCAGGAGGATTATAAAAAATTCATCCAGGAATTTCACAGTCAAACTTTAGGAAGTAACATCCTGGAAAAAGGAATCGACTCAGAGCAGAAAACAGGAAGGAGTTCAGAGAAGAGGTCAGAGTTCACATGTATGTGATGTGTTTTCCAGTAGTTTTCACTACTGTTGCTACTGGGGTATATAGATTTTTTTTCTTGCCCCTATTTGCTGATCATTTGTTAGCAGATAAACTTTACCAATATTCAGTGAAAGATGATTAGCCGATTTCTTTAGGGTTTGAAAAATTATATATATATATATAGTGATAAAATAATTTTCTTTCGTCCAAATCAACAAATATTTAATAATTGAATGCTCTGAAATAAAGAAGTGCTCATTACGATTAAATTTGGTATTATTTTGCTTTATTTACTGCAATAATTCTGCATTTCTGTAGGGTTGTGGTTAATAAAAAAACACTCAGGCTGAATTCATCAACATTCCTAAACCCAGAAAATGATTATTTTATCTAAAATAAAGATTATATGTAAAAAAAAAAGAAAAAAGAAAAGTAAGTCTTCTCTGGAAAACTTCTGTATTTCTGCTTTACTTCAATTTCGATTATTACTGAAATCCAGGGTATTTACTAGTTTACCGGGTTTAGATCCGTCCACGTCCTGAAGAGTGCAGAAGTTCTGCTGAGGCCGGAGTGGTAACCAAAGATTGTCAATTATAAATAAATTTAATTGCTTAATTGCCCAGGATTTAATGTCATAAAAATCCTTCATTTCCTTTAATATATTTAAAAATATTTATTCTAAATATTTAATATTTAAATATATTTTAATTCAACTTGATGTAGTACCTGTTATACATTTTCACCCTTTCACATACAGTAGATCACATAGATGTAATGGTGGGAAGTGGTAGCTCAGTGAATGAAATGCTAGACTTTTGATTTAAAAGGTTGTGAGTTTAAACCCTAGAATTACCTGCCTCCAAATGTCCTTAGGTTCTTATATATATATATATATATATATATATATATATATATATATATATATATATATATATACATCCTCTGATGTGTGTATCGTGGATGTGAAGGGCCCGATGCTAATATAAAATAAATAATAAACAAACAAAAAAACCCTGCACATTTCATGAATTAAATTCAGCCCGTATTTTTCAGCTCGTCTTTTTTTTTTCCCTTTTCACCGAGAGTAAGACTTTAAATAGCTCTCGCTTGGCCCGAGTTTTGCTGCGGCTCTGCCCCGTGCCAGGTTTGTCCTCAGCATGTCGGGAGAAATAATGAATTAAGCAGTGCCGCTAATGTCCCTGAGCCCCGACTGCACCTGGGGAGAGCAACGTGGGCCTGAACAAGGTCACATTTCACATTCATGGCATATTAAAGGAGGGAAACAAGCCAACCTCTGCTTCTGCTCCTGTTTCTGCTGCTGCTGCTGGTGAAAAAGAAAAAAAACTCGGAAAAGCTCCACACTGGGGGCATTGGCATTTATTTTTTTTTGAGACAGCAGCCAGCTCTGAGACTCCACGCAGAGGTGAGATGTTTGGGATGTTGTTCGGGACCACAATGGGATTCGAAGGTTTAGAATTCACTAGAAGTAAAAATAAAGACATTTTAAAAAGTATGTGTTTTTTCAACATATAATTCAATTCAATTTTATTTGTATAGAACCTTTTCCACTGGACATTTTCCCAAAGCATCTTCACAGAGATAAATCGGTTATAAAGTTGTATAAAAGAGTGTACAGGTTCAATCCTTAGAATTGTAAATACATTCCTAATGAGTGAGTCAGTGGTGACTGTGGTATGGAAAAC
>NC_060885.1:3153631-3166131 GCF_014805685.1 Silurus meridionalis | reverse complement strand
ATGTCTCACTTGACATTGGTCAAAAAAGACATTGATTAATTGTCTAAAACAGCAGCCCCCAACAGAATTCCATAAATATTTATATTCTATATCCTATTTACATTTTTTCACTTTTTCATTTGGCTTAATTTTTTTTTTTTTTTTTTGTATTTCCACAAAATTATAATATTTTTTTATGTCATATTTTATCTTATTTTAATCCATCACTATGATTATTTTATTATTTTGTAAATTTTATTTTATTGCATTTAGATTATATTTATGTATAAAGTTATTTTAAGAATAAGAAATTAGTCAGTAATTAATGGCTTATAACTGCATTTGTAAGCGACTAGTTATTGCTCTGTAAACCATTAATAACTAATTTTAAGAGCTTTATTGTTTGTTTGTTTTTTACACTTTTTACACGTGACAATGAACGTGTGAGCTATAAATAAAATGTTCTGATAGTTGAATTGCGCAAAATACGCATTTTGATATATAATAATGATATAATAATAAATAAATAATATATAATTAATACTGTTCTAAAGTATACATTTGTAGTTTTCCAATAAGAAAGAAAACATCAAAAGTTGCAGGGAAAATTCAATAACTAGTCAATTTTAAATGCAGTTCTTAATTATTAATTATGGTCTAATTTCTGATTCTTGAAATAAGGGGTTTCTTTTTTGCATTTATTTTTGTTAGTGCAATTGCTATTTTATTTTATTTAATCGCAAGTACAATATATTTTACATTATTATTACATCAAAAATGCTTTTTTTCTTCTTTTATATTATTTTTTTATCAAATTTTTATTTTATACCACTCTATATATATTAAAATTCCATTTCATTTTCACAGACCGGTTGTTCAGAACATTTTACTGCATGTTGTACTGTGTATATTAGATGCAAAATTCTCACATATGATGTCACATGTCATGGGTGTAATGAAATTGTGATCACTGGCACCTGTGTCGGCTTTTACCTGAGTAGCACTGATATTTCAGTAGCACTTTATTTCAGCATGTATTGTCAAGTTTCTGTTTCTGGATCTTATTGTTGAGGATTTGACTTGATCTAGGATTGTCTGGTTCTTCAAAACTCATCCTGGAGTTAATGTCATAGCAACATTGCTCAAGCTCAGCCCTGCTCATGCTTATTTCAGGTGAACAGGGTAAAATCATGGCTTTATACGAGGAGGTATATATGGACGAGACGTCTTTTGCAGCCACGCCCTCTCCACTTTTACATGAACAGCTTGTTGTAGAAAGAGCAGAAGAATATAGAGAGCTTTTCAAATTCTAATTGTAATGAAGGATTGAATGGATCTTCATTTACCTGAATCATAAATATATAGATGTAATTTTGTCAAATGTTCTTGCATTGATTTCCATAAAACTACTTTGGGACAGTGTCTATTATTGAAGCATTTTACTATTAAATATTTAATTTAATAGAAATTGAATTTAATATTCCCTTGTGTACTTGTTCTAATGTGACCTGTGGTGGCATTGACATTAATAAAAGACAAAGGAAAGAAATAGTAGAAGAAAATGTTAAAACATGGGAATCATTTTTGTCAGATTTCTTTCCTTGTTTTTACAGGTTTCAAAGTGTTCCCTGCTGTTTTAATATTATCAGTTCTTCATAACCTTTGAGCAATAACTTTAAAAACAAAACTGTGCACATTCATTGGTCTTTATACTAATAATCATATGGGGTTTTACAGTGAATATGATAAAGTTGTTGCTGTGTTATAGTGAATATGTTGGAATTATTGATGTTTTATAGTGAGTATGTTAAATTTGTTTGTTTTATAGTGAATATGTTGGAATTATTGATGTTTTATAGTGAATATGTTAAATTTGTTTGTTTTATAGTAAATATGATGAATTTGTTTGTTTTATAGTGAAAATGTTGAATTTGTTTGTTTTACAGTAAAAATGTTGAATTTGTTGCTGTTTCATAGTGAATATATTGATTTGTTGATGTTTAATAGTGTATGTGGGTAAAAAATGTTGATATCTTGTGTTTGAGGGTAAATATGTTGGTTTTATTAATATTTGAGGGTGAATATGTCGAAAATTAATTGCTATACTAATCATGGCCAAATGTGTGCTCAATGTTTCTAACCAGCCAAAACAATTTCTACAAGTAGATTATTATCTACTTATCAAAAGATCATAATCTAGTTATTAAAAATTTGGGTCTGTTTATAATTTTGTCATAATAATAAAAAATAAATTACATTTGTCTTCACTCCAAATCCAACAGTAAATAAGGTGCATAAGGTTAATACATTTAAAATACTTGTTTTATTCTGTTCCTAAAAAATCAACTAACAGTAACCTTTAATCATCTAACCTACGTTAGTTTCCTTGTCACTGGCTATTTTCCTCTCATGTCCCCACATACGCAGTGTTTTTTTTATTGCATCACACTTTTTATTTCAATTCTATACAGTGTGTTTTCTCCTTTATATCCAATAAACATCCGAATAATATTGTTTCCCAAATAATTGTATTTTCCTCTAATGGCCTGAGGTGTTTAATACAGTGTACCTAATAAACTGACAGCACAGTGTATATGGGTGTATATGTGTTAAATTAGGGTGTAGCGTGTAGGGACGCATGGCTAGTTTAAGGCTGTGTGAGCGAAGCGGGAATAGTAATGTCCAATTTGTAAGTTATTATACGGAGTTCTCAACATCAATATCATGGAAATGGGATTACAGTAAGACTTCATGTTTTTCCGTGTTTTGCCCTGAAGGGTTTAATTTCACTACGGTGTGGTGGCCAGAATGTACTTCTGTCTCAGTTATGGCATTGAGATATTATCTTAGGATTTGTTGCTGGAGCAGATAGGTGATACGGGGAAGATGAAATAGATACAGACAGTGCTTAAGAAATACCATGAGTGAGGTAATTTGTAATAAAAAATATTTCTCAATAAATAATGACTGCCATGAATGAATGATGCATCATCACTATAGATAAAAAAAATAAATAAAAATAAAAGTTTGTCAAGCTTGAAAAATAAATGAAAGGGTTTTGCTTTGAGAATATGGAGGCAGGGAAATTGGGTGCAGGAGATGGCTGATTTTGTAATTTTTTTTTTTTTTATACAACTGCAATTACACTCAAGACCAGTATCATTGATACCGATCCCAATTCCAGTCTATTGTTACATTTATTTAAACAAGTACTGCAATAATGATGACTTTTATCCCCTTAAAACTGTTTCCTCTTCAACCACCTCTTTCTTTAAAAAAATTAAAAAATCTCAGAATGTACAGATACACAGTGATCTCAAGATTTATGTTAAAATACATATTTTGTATTAAAAATTATAAAGAAAAATATTTTTTTATTTGTTTTTTGAAAATTCACTTGTTTAAAAAAAATCCCCAAAATACTGTTGGTTACTGTTACCACAAATTTGGAGGGACACAATTATATAATTGTCTAATTTTTACTTTCACTTAACTTGGAAGCCCAAACCATGAAGCCAGCTCCATGAAATTTGCTTTTTGTGTAAGGTTGGAGTGGAAGATCTCCTGCTATAGAGCTCTGCCTTCAACCCTACTGAACAAAGTATGTGAATGCTAACTGCACCCCAGGCCTCCTCACCTCACCTACATCAGTTTCTGACTTTACCAACACCCCTGCGGCTGAAGAAATCGCATACAAATCTCCACAAAATCTAGTGGAACATCTTCCCAGGGGAGTGGAGCTCATTATAATGGTTTATATAATTATAATTATATAATGGAGACTAAATGTGATGTTTAAAAAGGAGCACATACCAATCTTATATTCAGGTGTCCGAAAACTTTTGTTTAAATATCACACATTGTGCCATATTTGGTTTATTGTAATCTGGTCATCATAATCAAATATCATTTTGAGCATATAAGAATTAGAATGTGAGCGAGTTTTTGAGATCTAGTCAGTTTAAGACATCAGTTCTGATTGGAAGGTTAAGAGTTCAAATCCCAGCACCACCAAGCTGCCACTGGGCCCTTGAGCAAGGCCCTTAACCATGTATAAATCAGATATTGGTAATTTGCTCTTGACAAGGGCGTCTGCCAAATGTCATATGTGAAAAAAAAATGTCTTTTCCCCAGAGTGTGTAAGTCTGTGTGAAAAATCATAATGCAGTTATTTAAAATGATTTCCACCAGAGGTCTCAAAGCAACCATGTGAAAGCCTTCACCATCATCTGGTTAGACTGTAGGTTTGTGGTTTAATAAGGGACGACCTGACTGATGGGTGAGAAGACTAATTTTGAAAGAAAAAGCATTTGGAAAAATATATAATTGAAATGTCAGTCATGGTTCCGTGGTTCTCAGGTACATCTGATCTCAACAGGAGTTATGATGGAGGCAGAAGAACAACAAATCTGAAATACAAACAAAAGCTGTGGGTAAAAAGGGCAACCAATACAGATGAATATATATTTACATTTTACACTTACGCCATTTAGCAGATGCCCTTATCCAGAACAATGTACAAAAGTGCTTTGAAGTCTCCATCAATGAATAAATCCACACAACTCACTTAGGATGAATTATAGCACAATTTACATACATTAAACAAACAGGGGAAAATAAGCACTGGATCAAGGGTTTGAGGAAGAAGTAGGTCTTCACTTGCCGTTTGGACACCTAGGATAAGTTAATTCCTCCACCTTAGTTGGGACAGGTAGCAATAAGAGGCCGAAAAAGTTAAATGTACATATAAGGAACAGCTAAAGGACCAATTTTCAACCTATTAGGTCAATTGGCAACATGATTGGTATAAAAAGAGCCTCAGAGTGGCAGTGTCTTTCAGTAGTCAAGATGGGCAGAGGATCACCAATTCCCCCAATGCTGCGGTAAAAAAATACTGGAGCAATATTGGAAAGGAGTTTATAATAAAACTGCAAAGAGTTTGAAGTTATCATCATCTGCATTGCATAATATCATCCAAAGATTCAGAGGCTGGAAAACCGTACTGGATGCCTGTGATCTTCGCCTGTGATCTTCGGGACATTAGACGCCACTGCATCACATACAGGAATGCTACTGTATTGGAAATCACCATATGGGCTCAGGAATACTTCCAGAAAACATTGTCGGTGAACCATGCCACTCACCGTCGCCGGCTAAAACTCTATAGGTCAAAAAAGAAGCCGTATCTAAACACGATCCAGAAGCACAGGCATTTTCTCTGGGCCAAGGCTCATTTAAAATGGACTGTGGCAAAGTGGAAAACTGTTCTGTGGTCAGGTGAATCAAAATTTGAAGTTATTTTTGGAAAAATGTGACGCCATGTCATCCGGACTAAAGAGGATAAGGACAGCCCAAGTTGTTATCAGCGCTCAGTTCAGAAGCCTGCATCTTTGATGGTATGGGGTTGCATGAGTTTGTATGGCATGGGCAGCTTACACATTTGGAAAGGCACCATCAATGCTGAAAGGTATATCCAAGTTCTAGAACAACATATGCTCCCATCCAGACGTCGTCTCTTTCAAGGAAGACCTTGCATTTTCCAACATGACAATGCCAGACCAAATACTGCATCAATTACAACATCATGTCTGCGTAGAAGAAGGATACGGGAACTGAAATGGCCAGCCTGCAGTCCAGATCTTTCACCCATAGAAAACATTTGGCGCATCACATAGAGGAAGAGCCGACAAAGAAGACCTGAAACAGTTGAGCAACTAGAAGCCCGTTTAAGACAAGAATGGGACAACGTTCCTATTCCTAAACTTGAGCAACTTGTCTCCTCAGTCCCCAGATGTTTGCAGACTGTTATAAAAAGAAGAGGGGATCCCACACAGTGGTAAACATGGCCTTGTCCCAACTTTTTTGAGATGTGTTGATGCCATGAAATTTAAAATCAACTTATTTTTCCCTTAAATTGATAGATTTTCTCAGTTTAATTTAACATTTGATATGTCCTCTATGTTGTATTCTGAATAAAATATTGAAATTTGAAAGTTCCACATCATTGCATTTTGTTTTTATTCACAATTTGTACAGTGTCCTAACTTTTTTGGAATCGGGTTTGTACTTTTTGCTCTACTATATTTTAATTACACAATGATCGTTACCAATTACATTTTTGCACCTCTGTTGAAGATGTTATTAACACTCCCCTACACACATCCGCTGCCTGTGAGCGACTTTTTTAGCCTTAAAAGCTTGAATAAATTCTCAAAAAACTTTGAGAACCAGCTTTTGTTGAATAAAAATCTCATGATCCTGTCATTTTATTTGTTAATTAAACATGTTTTTTGAAAGATCTCTTTAATACTTTGTCATTTTTTTTTTAAGAAGGACTTTAAAATTGATATTTGATATTTATGTCATTCTGGTGTGTTGAAGCCACTGTTGTGTTGATGGTGAATGTAGTGTTGAGGAGTACAATTTGATTTGTATTCTAGAAAATCAAACCTCACAATCTTTTTTTAGCTTTTCACTAACACGTGTCTCCGTGTTAAGGACTCCAGCAGCTGCTCAGGCTGCATCACCATACACACTTTCACACACTGATTTCTGATTTGTTACAATCTCTGCCATTTTGAATGCAATGTCACGACAGGCCATGGGATGAAAGTCAAAACGGGCCAAGAAAACATTTAGAAGGATATTTAGACAGCGTCGCAAACTGATGTTCCCTTTCAGGAACTCTAGCTGCGTCGAAACGCTTTGGGAACGTGCCTGAGTGTTTATGCTCTGAATAACGTGTGTAATCAGTCAAAAATTGGATGTTGGCCGTCACCGATGAGGTGACGTTACGACCAGGAGTATAAAGCGCATATGAGAGAAGCCAGCAGCAGCTTCTGTTGTTAAGAAAGCGCTCTGTGTGTTGTGTTGTCTGTCAGATTGTATGTCAAAAAAAAAAAAAAAAAGGAAGATGTGTGTATGTATATATATATATATATATATATATATATATATATATATATATATATATATATATATATATATATATATATTTCCGGGAGCAGAGCACGCTAGTCGGTTCTTCAGAGATCTGGCTGCATGTCAGTGACATCGCTCTGTTTCCGAGCGGCACTCTCCGAGGAGAGAGCTCACATCTCGGGTTCTGCCCCGCTCTCGTTGAGGCGGAGCGGTGCGGTAGTTCCTGGGCTCGCATGGACCTCGCAGAGGGTTTTGAGATGGGCTTGTCCCTTTCTCCAACCTCACCTGCTTGGTCCAGCTCTTGCTCGCAGGCTCGAAGCACGCCTTTCGGCGGCTTCTTCCTCCTGCGAAGAGAGCATTAGCTCCGCCTCTCTTTTTCTGAGGAGGAGGGGGGGGTCGCTTTGCGAGCTAGGCTCTTAGAGCTATGGAGTTGGGGGCGGATCTAGGTCGCTTACTGAGGGATGCGGCTGCGCACATTTCCGCGCACTTTCGGCGCAGATTCTCTGCACATTCTGTGCATGATCTGCGCATATGGCACCGCGCTCATTGTGCCGCGCACATTCTGCTCTCACTCCCCGTGGTAAGATAATAATAATAATAATAATAATAATAATAATAATAATAATAATGTATATATATATATATATATATATATATATATATATATATATATATATATATACATGTATGCATGTGAGCCCTGGCCGAGCTACATAACTTGGCCAGCTCATGAGCCAAAAGTCCCTCCGTCACAGACCTTTCTGGGGATCTGGCCGTGAAGGGGCGTGCCACACCGTTCTATCCGGTCTACCCTGTCCCGCCCCCTCAGGGACCTGGTCCGTTAACCCTGTCACCCTCGGTGCTTCAGGGCACAGCCAGCTCCAGCGAGCTCTCTCCTTGGTTGCCCCCCGGCATCGTAGTGGTCCCGGAGATCTCGCCTCCCCTAGAACCGTCTTAGGGTGCTCCTTTGGCTCTGGACATACTGGAGGTCGACCTCGAGAGACTGATACCCCTAAGGCACTTTTTGTCAGCTTGGCAAGCTCTTTCAGATGTGTCTCGGTGGGTCCTGCATACTGTATAGCAAGGCTACTCGATTCAATTCGGGTCTCCTCCGCCCCATTTTCACGGCGTTCTTCTCACCCTGTTGAGAAGCCAGCAGGCTCTGGTCATGGGACAGGAAGTAGACACTCTCCTGAGGAAGGGGGCCATAGAGGTGGTCCCTCCATTAGAACGAGAGTCCAGGTTCTACACCTGGTACTTCATAGTTCCCAGGAAGTACGGAGGGTTGTGTCCTATCTTAGATCTACAAGGCATCCGCATGCCCAACTACATCAACGATTGGTTGATCCTAGCCCAGTCTGAGCATTTGGGCGGTCCGGCATCAAGATGTCGTTCTTGCCCACATGAAGGCGTTGGGGTTACGGCTGAATGCCGGGAAGAGTGTGCTTTCTCCGTTACAAAGAACCACCTATCTTAGTGTCATATGGGATTAAACTACTTTGTGTGCGCAGCTTTCCCTGGAGCACATTGTAGCCATCCTCACGGCCATCAGAAAGGTCAGAGAAGGGCAGCCTCTCACTGCCGAGCAGTTCCAGGAACTGCTAGGGCTTATGGCAGCTGCGTCCTGTGTGATTCCACTTAGCTTGCTGTACATGAGTCCCCTTCAGTGGTGGCTCAAGACCCACCGATTCTAATGGAGGGGCAACCCCCTCCGCACTGTCAAGGTCATGCGGCAATGCCTACGTGCCTTAGATGTTTGAAGAGATCCCCGGTTCCTATCTCTGGGCCCTGTGCTGGGAGTCCCCGGTCGTCGTAAATGCTAATGATGGGTGCGTCCCTCACAGGGTGAGGAGTGGTCATGAGTGGTTGCCCCCCCATCTACGCTGGCACATCGATTGCCTAGAGATGCTGGCCATGCTTCTAGCACTGGAGCAGGTTTGAGAGAAATTCGGAAGAGCCCAGGTGGATCTGTTTGCATTTCAAGAGACGTCACACTGTCCCCTCTGGTTCTCCCTTACTCCTTTAGCCCCGCTGGTCAGTCTCCTTCTGGTAGTGCCATGGTGGCCATGCAAACTGTGGTTTGAGGACCTAGTAGCTCTCCTCAAGCATCCTTCATGGAAAATTTTTTTGAGGAGGGATCTTTTTTCCCAGCTAGGGGGTGCCATATTTTACCCCCGCCCAGAGCTGTGGAGGCTGTGGCTGTGGCCCCTGAGGGGGCACAGCTCAGAGGTTCTGGTCTCTCCACCGAGGTGGTAGAGACCGTTCTCCACTCCAGAGCTCCCTCCATGAGGAGGTTGTATGCCGCCAGGTGGCGTCTGTTCTACTCGTGGTGTGAGCACCACCAGCTGGATCCAGTCCACTGCCCGGTTGTTTCAGTGCTGGAGTTCCTCCAGGGACGGTTCGCCAAAGGTTGGCTCCGTCCACCCTAAAAATCTACGCATCTGCCATTTCGGCCTATCATGTCCCCGTTGCCGGGCCATCTCTGGGTGAGACCCTATGGTAAAGCGATTTTCTCCGCAACACCTGGAGGCTGAGGCCCTGGGTGCGACCCAGAGTGCCTGGGTGGGACCTGGCCGTCGTTTTGGGGGCTCTTTCTGAACCCCCCTTCGAGCCTTTATCAGAGGCATCTTGGAGGCACCTTTCAATCGGGACCGCGTTCTTGTTGGCCATCTGCTCTATCAAAAGAGTAGGGGACCTGCAGGCCCTGTCTGTGCGCACCGGACACCTACGTCCACAGGATGGGTCCTTGGAGAAGGACCGATCAGCTGCTTGTCAGCTACAACCCTCCCAGGAGAGGCCTCCTTGCTAATAAGCAGGCTCTGAGCAGATGGATTGTTGATGCAATCGCATCTTTTGAGTCCTCTGGTCTCCCCGCTCCATTCAGGGTCAGAGCTCACTCTACCTGGAGTGTGGCTGCCTCAATGTCTCGGTCCTCTGGAGTTCCCTCCATGACCTATGTGACGCTGCGGGTTGGTCCACCCCACTGACCTTTTGTTCGGTTCTTCAACCTAGACCACAGTGCCGCTCCTGGCCCCTCAGTTCTTCTCTAGCTGTGGTGACAGACACACACTAGGCAGGAACTGATCGGTCTGGCGTGATTGGACACTCGTTCCCAAAGCGTTTCGATGCAGCTCGAGTTCCTGAAAGGGAACGTCTCTAGGTTACCTACGTAACCCTATTTCTCTGAAGGGAACGAGACGCTGCATCTTTATGCCCACCTCCGGCATCCCTGCAGCGCTTCCATTTCCCTTACAGAAGCTGCCGCTGGCTTCTCTCATATGCGCTTTATACTCCTGGGCGTGACGTCACCTCATCAGTGACGGCCAGCGTCTAATTTTTGACAGATCACACACGTTATTTAGAGCATGAACACTCAGGCGCATTCCCAAAGAGTTTCGATGCAGTTCGAGTTCCCTCAGGGAACTAGGGTTACATACGTAACCTATACGTATCCTACATTTGCGTTTATGGCATTTAGTGGATGCCCTTATCCAGAACGTCTTTCTAATGAGAAGTTAAGAGCCTTGCTCAAGGGTCCAGCAATGGCAACTCGGCTATAATAGGATTTCCTGTTTATTTTACATATATAAGTCACTGCAATATTACCGTAGAAACAAAAGAATGTCACTTCAAATTGTTTATGTCAATTTAAAATGCCAGAATAGATCCAGAATATAGGACAAACAAGATATCTGCTCACTGATCACCCTGCGTCTGATCACCCTGCATACTGATCATCCTGGATCTATTCAACCTGCTCACTGATCACCCTGTATCTGACCACCCTACTGGCTGATCACTCTGCTGACTGATCACCCTGCATCTGATCACCCTGCTGACTAATCATCCTGCATCTGATCACCCTGCTGACTGATTATGCTGCATCTGATCACCATGCATCTGATCACACTGCATCTGATCACCCTGCTCACTGAACACCCTGCATCTGATTGCCCTGCATTTGATTACCCTGCTCACTGATCAGTCTGCATTTGACGACCCTGCTGACTGATCACCTTGTGTTTGATCACCCTGCATTTGATCACTATGCATCTGATCACCTTGCTTCTGATGACCTTAATTCTGATCATCCTGCATCTGATTACCCTGCATCTGATCATCCTGATGACTGATCATCCTGCATCTGATCACCCTGCTGACTGATCATCCTGCATCTGATCACCCTACATCTGAAAACTCTCTGTCTGATTACCCTGTATCTGATCACCCTGCTGAATGATCACCCTGCATTTGATCACCCTGGTGACTGATCACCCTGCTCCTGATCATCCTGCACCAAATCTCCCTACATCTGGTCACCCTGCATCTGATCACCCTGCTGGCTGATCATCCTGCATCTGAGCACCATGCATCTGATCACCCTGCATCTAAACAACCTGCATCTGATCACCCTGCATCTGAGCACCCTGCATATGATCATCCTGCATCTGATCACACTGCTGACTGATCACCCTGCTGACTGATGACCTTGTGTCTATTTACCCTATATTAAATTAACTTGTGTCTAATCACCCTGCTGACTGATCACCCTGCATCTAATCACCCTGCATCTAATTACCCTGTGCCTGACCACCCTACTGACTGATCATTCTGCATCTGATCACCCTGCTGACTGATCATTCTGCATCTGATCACCTTGCGTCTAAACACCCTGCATCTGATCACCCTGTGTCTGACCACCCTGCTGACTGATTACCCTGCATCTGATCACCCTGCATTCAATCATCCTGCACCTAATCACCCTATATCTGGTCACCCTGCATCTGATCATCTTGTATCTGATCATTCTGCATCTGAGCACCCTGCATATGATCACCCTGCTGACTTATCACCCTGCATCTGACCACCCTGCTGTCGCATCACCCTGCATCTGATCACACTGCTGACTGATGACCTTTTGTCTATTTACCCTGTATCAGATCAACTTGTGTCTAATCACCCTGCTGTCTGATCACCCTGCATCTGATCACTATTCATTTAATCACCTTGCTTCTGATTACCATACTGACTGATCACCTTGCATCTGATCACACTGCTGTCTGATCACTCTGCATCTGATCACCCACCTGTCTGATCAGGGTATAAATAAAAGAGATTGAGGGAATGACCTTTGCTGAAGCACCTCTGCATTTTCCTCAGGTACAAAATGAAACTGTGACAATACTGACTATGTTTTATATTAATTAGGAAAATAAGATTTGAGCAAATAATAAGTTGTGTTGTTGGAAAAATTATATAATCTGTTTTTTTTTTTCTTTCACCTCTACAGGGGCGACTGAGCTGCAAATCACACTGGGCTTAAACGAATGCTAAATTTTTTATTATTTATTTATTTATGTCAAAGAGGGTGATTTGCTTGCAGAGTGTTTTTGTGTGTGCGTATGTGTGTGTGTGTGTGTGTGTGTGTGTGTGTGTGTGTTTGTGTGTAGTCATCCTTAACATTTAGTTGTTTCTTGATCTGCACGTTCCGTTGTTTTTTTTATGTAGGTTTTCACCGTGACTGTGTCGCGTATGCTATATTTTGTAGTGTCTTTGAATTCTGAGTTCATTCATTCATTCATTCATTCATTCATTCATTC
>NC_060885.1:3098631-3148631 GCF_014805685.1 Silurus meridionalis | reverse complement strand
ATTTACATTTACATTTGTGGCATTTAGCACGTGTGTGTGTGTGTGTGTGTGTGTGTGTGTGTGTGTGTGTGTGTGTGTGTAGGTGTACATGTATAAGCTAAATATATCATTAGGAGGATAAATTGTAATTTAAATGGACCGTTTGTGATTATGATAATAGTAAAATAATAATAATAATAATAATAATAATAATGTTATTAATATTTATTAATAGAATCTAATTTTACCATCAGTATTTATAGGTTTTTTTTATTTATATATTTATTTAATTATTTGTTTGTTTATTTATTTATATGACTACAATTCAATAAAATAATAATAAATCACAAGCCAATCATTTTTTTATCTACATCACCTTTTTATCTGCAGTGTTTTTATAATAACTGCGGTCACTGTATGAAGAACGATGAAGAAATGCAGGAGGAAGAAAAGATGAGTGTGGATTGTGGAAGGTGGCATCGATCTCACACATCCATTCATAAGGAGTATAAATTGTTCTTTCTCTCTCTCTATGTGTGTGTGTGTGTGTGTGTGTGTGTGTGTGTGTGTGTGTGTGTTGTTCCACATCCAATAATAAGTCTGTTAACAGCTCTAAAGATAACACTTCATAATTAAACACTTTTGTCACATTTACTGAAAATAAAATAAATATAATAAAGTAAAATAAAATGTGGTTCTTCACTCAAACTGTTACCACAAACTTTGAGGTGCACAACTGTACAGGACCTCTTTCAATGTGGTAGCGTTTGATGTGGAAGTGTCCTTCACTTAAACCAGGAGACGCAAACCTGTTCTAGCATGATGATGCCCCTGTGCACAAAGCCAGCTCCATGAAGATCTGCTTTACACGAGGATGTTGAAATGAAAGATCTACTTTTTATAGAGCTATAAATCCTTTTTGGATGAATGTAAACGCTGACTGCACTCCAGGCCTCCTCACCTTACATACACCAGATCATCATGGACAAGCATTTTAATGTTCAGGTCATATTTGTGCTCATTTTTGTGTTTTCCACTCAGAAGGATCAGTGATTTACATGAGCAGGATTGATGTACACATTGAAAGAGGTGCTCTAGGTAGTAATACATCACTGTAGGAATTAATCCGGCACTGCAGGGGTTAAAAAAAGAACTGTAGGTATTAATAGAGCACTTGTAGGTGTTAAATCGACGCTGTTGGAGTCGAACTGCGGGGATTAATTCAAAACGATAGGTATTAATTGAACGCTTACTACAGGAAATGACCAAATTGTACAGTCAATATACTATATATACCAAAACACCAGTCAATGTGGGGACACTGTGCCTTTTGCCTAGTTTGTGTGTGCGTGTGTGTGTGTGTGTGTGTATATGTGTGTGTTGCCTAGTCACTTGACCTTGGCACATTCGAACTGCCCTGAAAGAGTTTCTGTTAGGAATAATAATAAAAAATAATAATACCGTTTAAAAATGAACTACTACTACTACTACTACTACTAATAATAATAATAATAATAATAATAATAATAATAATAATAATAATAGTAATAGTAATAATATATTATTATTACTATTATTATTATTATTATTATTATTATTATTATTATTATTATTATTATTATAGTAATCAAAAGTTATTTATTTCATAAAATTACAAATATATCATCAACGCATAGAAATTAATTAAATAAAATTAAACTAACAGATACCAAACCAAAGAAATCTATTTATTTTCACAATAGCAATACAGATACTTAAACCTTAATAACCTAATAATAATAATAATAATAATAATAATAATAATAATAATAATAATAATAAGATTACATTTAAGAAAAAAATCCAATTTTGCAGACAGAAATATTTCCAGCTATTTTAATATAGTACAGAATAAATTCTACATATAACAAAAACAATCCCAGTTTAATAAAGGATGCTTCTTTATATATAAACTTTTCTGTTTCCAAAACGACAATCTAATTTTATTCAATTAATTCAATCTGTTTGCTACAGGATCGGATCACTACATTTCTCAAATGTCTGATCCGCTTAGGTGTTTATTGAAAGAGATCTGAATTTACATCTGCAGAAACGGGTTTAGTATTTAAGGGTTTCTTCAACACGTGAAGTCTGGAATTAACAGCTGTCATGATGAGTCAGTGCTGCCAGGTTTCATTCAACACCTCTAACATTGTAACAAAACCAGTAATAGGCTGTAAGCCCTAATCACCACAAACCCACGCACACACAAACACACACACACACACACACACACACACACACACACACATGAACTAT
This sequence comes from Silurus meridionalis, assembly GCF_014805685.1. Lineage (NCBI taxonomy): Eukaryota > Metazoa > Chordata > Actinopteri > Siluriformes > Siluridae > Silurus > Silurus meridionalis. The sequence goes on along the minus strand of NC_060885.1, from coordinate 3,146,354 downwards.
AATTAACACTTGCAATGATGAATCAATAAACACATTCTTGAAATAACATTTTGTAATGCACTAATACTCAAAACCTGGAATTAACACATACAATGTTCTTATGACCAACATCTAAAATGAATCCACACACATCTGGATTTAACACCATTAATGTAGAATAATAATGCACAACTGGAATTAACACCTTAAACAATTCTACATTAAAGGTGCCAATTTCAGATGTGCATTTTTAATGTACATTAAATGTGTTAATTCCAGATGTGCATGTTAATTATCGATGAAGAGTCTTAATTCTATTTCTGTGTATTGAGTCTATATTAAACATATTAATTCCAGATGTCATTATTAATTCTACTTCAATGTGCTATTGATATACACATCTGGAATTAATACCATGAATGTACAATTAAATTGCACACTTGAAATGATCACCTTTAATGAAGAATTTATATACACATCTGGAATTAACACTTTCGATGTAGAATTAAAATGCACATCTGGAATGAAAACTTTTAATATTACCTTAATACATAGAACTAGAAATAAAATGTTTAATGTAGAATTAAAATGCACATCTGGAATTAACACCTTCTATGTATAATTAAAGTGCACAACTGGAATTAACACTTTCCGTGCAGGAGTAATATGCAGAACTAAATTATAAACACTCACTGTAGAATCAGTAAGCACAGCTGGGACAACATCTTCAATATGAAATCAAAACATGTAACTACAGTCGAACACAATTCAATGCAGAATCAGTACCCACTTCTTGAATGAACAGGTTCAATGTACAATCAGTAAACACATCTGGAAAGAACACCTTTAATGTAATGTCAATTTGCACATCTGGAATGAACATTTTTAATGCAGAACTAATACTTACATTTGGAGTGAACAATTGTATAGTAGAATCAATTCGCACATCTGCAATTAACACCTCTCCATGTAGAATTGGATATACACATCTGGAATTAACACTGTTAACATAGAATCAATACGCTCAGCATAAATGAACAGCTTTAATGTGAATCTGTATGGGAATTATGGAAAATACTGTGGGAATTCACTCCTGATCCAGGCAGCCTGCAATTATCAGATAGAAGTAAAATGCAGTGAGTGAAGGTTATAATTCCAGATGTGCACATTAAAGCCGTTAATTCCAGATGAGCATTCAAATTTTACATGCAATGTGTTAATTCCAGATGTGCATTTTAATTATACAATAAAAGCGTAAATTCCAGTTCTAACGATTGCGTCTATATTAAACGTGTTAATTCCAGATGTGCATATTAATAGTAATCAGTTACTGTGAGAATTTACATCTTAACATGAATACATTTAGTCTGGAACTGTAATGTTATTATGCTGCATCAATCGCCATGATCTGGAACACATTTACCCCTGAATCAATAACTACAGTGTAAAGAAAACACTTTTTTTTGTTAAATCAATAGTTAGAATCTGGAAATAATACTTTAATGCAAATTCAATACCCACACATGGGGACATTTTATGGTAAATCAATACCTACAGCCTGGAATTAACACGATTGAATGGAATTAACACATGTAATTATAACTCAACACCCAAAGTCTGGCATTAACACCTTTATTATTACACTATGTGTTTGAATTTCTAGCCTTATTGTCAAATTATTCCCCACATCTGGAAGTAACTAATTTAATGATGATTTAACTCTTAAACAGTGCCTAGTTAGAAATGTGGGATTGGTGTAATACAGTTAAACCCAACACTATACGTCTTTTAAGTTTTACACTGTAGGACTAAACACAGAATTAACACTCAAAGGTTTATTTTAAATAATAATTTTAATACCAAAGGTATTTATTCAGCCCTGTCTTAAATTAACACTGTGTCTATTATTCTCAACACTTCACGTTTCATCACCAAGTTTTCAGTGAACAATCATACCTCTGGTGTACATTTAATGCTGTACAGTGTTTATTTGTCACTCTAAGTATTAAGAGAACATTAATTCCAAAGCTCTGAGGCTAAACACAGCATTTGTTGTGTCTGCTGAGGTGTTTAATCGATTCCTAAGGTGTTAATTCATCACTGTAAAAGGAAATCCTATTTCATTTAGAGTTGCAATTTAGGTATTGGGTGAACATTGATTCCTGAGATGTATTCAATTGCTTTAAGAGTAAATATACGACTGTAGGTGTTTATCTAGGGACTGAGTGGACATTAATACACCATATGGACAAATGAGTTGACTGAGAGGCAACAAAGGGCTTTGCTCAAGGGCCCACTCACAGCTTTTTAATTCCACTGAGCTGCCACTTCCTCCAAGTTTTTTATATTGGTATGTTTTTCTTTCCTATTTTCACATTTAGTTCCCATTCACTATTATAATGACCTTCACTTCTCGGGAAAGACGTTCCTTTACATTTTGTAAAGATTTGTGCTCATTCATCAACAAGTGTATAAGCAATGTCAGGTAGTGATGTAGGTGAGAAGAAGAGGAGGTCTGGGATGCAGTCAGTAATCACATTCTTTTGGAGCTCCATAACAGGAGATGTTCCTCTCCAACATCCCCATTAAAAGCATATCTAAATGGATTTGTCCTAAATCAGCTGTACGTCGTGTAAACATGTAAAGGCACATGTCCTACATTAAAGTTGATCAGACACACCATAAAGTTATGGGAAAGAGTAGTGGAAGCCAGGCTGAGAAAAGAGGTGACCATCTGTGAGCAACAGTATGGTTTCATGCCAAAGAAGAGCACCACAGACGCCTTATTTGCTTTGAGGATGTTGATGGAGAAGTATAGAGAAGGTCAGAAGGAGTTGCATTGTGTGTGTGTGGATTTAGAGAAAGTGTACGACAGGGTGGAGAGAGGAGTTGTGGTACTGTATAAGGAAGTCTGGTGTGTCAGAAAAGTATGTGAGGGTGCTGCAGGACATGTATGAGGACAGTGTGACAGCAGTGAAGTGTGCAGTAGGAATGACAGACTAGTTCAAGGTGAAGGTTGGACTGCATCAAGGATCGGCTCTGAGCCCTTTCTTGTTTGCAGTGGTGATGGACAGGTTGAAGGATGAGGTCAGACTGAAGTCTCTGTGGACTATGATGTTTGTGGATGATATTGTGATTTGTGGTGAGAGTAGGGAGCAGGTGGAGAAGAGCCTGGAGAGGTTGAGGTACATGCTGGAGAGAAGGGAATGAAAGTCAGTAGGAGTAAGACAGAGTACATGTGTGTGAATGAGAGGGAGGGCAGTGGAGGGGTGCGGTTGCAGGGAGAAGATGTGGAGAAGGTGGAGGAGTTCAGATACCTGGGGTCAACAGTACAATGTAATGGAGAGTGTGTTAGAGAAGTGAAAAAAAGCCCTAATGGGAGAAGCCGAAAGAAGAAGAAGAAGAAGAAGAAGAAGAAGAAAAAGAAGCAGCAGAAGAAGAAGTATTAGAGCAGTTGAAATTTGTTGCTTTGAGTACAATTCTCTTATACTGACCACTGGCTATTTAACATGGACCCCTTGGAAAAGAGTAAAAATTGCCTTGCTGAAGGTGAAGGTTAAGGTGATGGCGTGGCCAAGTATGTCTCCAGACCTAAGCTCTATTGAGCACCTGTGGGGATCCTCAAGCAGAACGAGGAGAAACACCATGTGTCTAACATCCAGCAGCTCCGTGATGTCATAATGGAGATGTAACAGAGGATCCCAGCAACAACCTGTGCAGCTCTGGTGAATTCCACACCCAGGAGGATTAAGACAGTGCTGGATAACAATGTGCTCACACACAATACAAAGTTTTGACACGTTCACTTGTATTTACTTTTGTTGCCATGTATTTAGACAATAATGTATGTATGTTGGTATTTTAAAAGGACAGTAAATTTGTACTGATACACAATCTGCACATTGATACTGTAAAATATATCCAGGTTTCAGTTCTATAGTATTGTTTCTGTATCGGTGTTTCTGTTGTAAAGGTGTCTATGTATGTGTGCAATGTCTGTACAGATAAACTCAAGATTTAGTTTGTTGATGTATGTATTAGATAAACAGTAAACCTGTCAACTGAAATCTGAAACTCAACACATCAGGTGTTTATGTAGGTGTTGAGTGAACATTTATAAAACCAGGCATAACTCGATGGCATCAATGAGACTCGGCCACCCACGACCCTGTCACCAGTTGGAGCACACCAGTTTGATAGATTCTGACCACAGCGAGACCAGGAACATCCAACAAGAGATGCAGTTTTGGAGACGCTCAGACCCAGACGTCTAGACGTCACACTTTGTCACTCAAATCCTTACGCTCGCCCATTTTTCATGCTTCTAACATCAGCTTTGAGGACAAAATGTTCATCTGCTGCCTTATAAATATCTCCACCCACTAACAGGTGCGATGATGAAGAGATCAATTTAGAAAAACCCAACGTTTTAGATGCAGTGTTTAATGCGCTAAGAATATATACATATATCAACATTAACTTTGTATTTATGGTGTTAATTCACCAATGTACTGTATGAATAAACCCGGTATTTCTAGTGTTTGAACGGTATTGAACATTCATTCTTGTTGTGGTAATTAATCATTGCATGAGTAAACCCATGCTTATAGTGTTTATTTGTGTACAAAGTGAATGCTAATTCCTAAGGTGTTAATTCCTGTCTGTACAGATAAAAGATTAAAGACTAAAACTCAACACATCAGCTGTTTTTTGCAGTCGGTATTGTTGGTATTCTCAATGTAAAGGGTTTATGTAAGTGTAAAATGCCTGTACTGATAAACTAAATATTTTAGGTGTTTATTTTAGGTGTTTATTTACATTTAAAAGGTGAATGTTAAACCTGACGATGTCAATTGCAATCGAAGAAATTAACGTCAGGTGTTTATTTAGGTATTGAATGAACATTGATGTTTCCTATAGATCTATTGCATTCCAAACATAAACCCAACACATTATATACAACATTTAATGCTGTGAGAGTAAATACGTATATCAGATCACTTTGGGAGTGTTACTTTAACACTGTTCGAAGTATTAATTAATCATTAGCTCAATCAACAGTTAAAACAAAGCTTTCAGGTGTTAATTTTTTGTTCAAAGTAAAGATTTATGTTTATTCAGCACTGTAAGCGTATTCACAGTGTTTATTTGGGTATTAGTTTTTATTTTATATAGTGTTTCTACATCCCTGGACGAATACACCCAGGATTTTAAGTGTTTATTTGGGTGTTAAAGAAATATTGGTGTCTATAGTGTTAATAATGAGTGAACCCAACACTTTAATTAGGTATTATGTGAACATTAAAACGTTTTTGCAAACTGTTTTCAGGTGTGTGATGCTGCTGATATTAAACACACACACGTTCCTTCAATAGTGGAAAAGTGAATCCGACATTTGAGGTGTTTATTAGGTCCTGAGTGAACATTAATACCTGAGGTGTTCATTCATCTCTGTAAGAATAAACTCATGATTGCGTGCAATTGAACACCGCAGGTACTGAGCAGAGCTCCGGAGGCGCGCGCTCGATCGGGGGAAAGTGCACGCTTTTTTCACGTGCAGGTTGCCATAGTTGCGCCATAATGAAATAAATAAGATCCGGACAGACACGAGCGTGTCTGTTGCGTTCACGGGTTAAAAACACACACACACACACGCACGCACGCTCGCGCGCACGCACACACGCATATGCACGCACGCACTTGCAGTCCCTGCAGTTCTCACGCTCGCGTGTCCCGTGTACGTGCGTGTGTATGTCTTGAGTGTTTGCGCATAGATTTAGGCGCGCGCAAGCGCGTGTGTACCCGTTACTCTTCTACCGTCGGTCATCCACTTCCTCATCATTCTGTCCTTTTTTTCCTCCTTTGTTGGTTTGTTTCTCCGTCTTAAAGGCTACACGTGCGTTTCTTAAGCGGCTCGAGCACGGAATCACGGAGGTGAGCGGTGTGTTTGTGCGCGCGCGCTACCGGGCGACCAGCAGCACACTTTCCTTTTCTTCTTCTTCCTCTTCTTCACCCCCTCCCTCTTTCGAACCAATCACGTTTTAAAATATATTTATTAATCTACCCCCCATCCCCCCCCAACCCTCCACCATTTATTTATTAATTTGTTGGAAGCTAATTCCCGGCACGCGCGAAATCTCCGATCGCACGCGCGTATCTGTCTCGAAACGCATCGAGCGAGAGCGCAAGAGCGAGCAGCATCAACATCAGCATCAACATCAGCATCGCTCTCAGCATCAGCTCCTCGTGCTATTTACTTTCCTTTTTTTCCCTCCTGTACTTTCCCTCCCTCTATTCTAGCTTCCCCCTTATTTATTGATGCGCTTATTTATTTATTTATTTATTTAGTTTCCTCCCCTCCACCGGTCGAGCGCGTGCGTCGTCCGGTGCGCGTTCAGAGAGCAGCAGAAAAAAACGCCACTCTTCTTTTTCTTTTTCTTTCTCTGAAGCGGGTTTGCACAGCGAATCACCGACTCCGACGGAGGAGAAAATAAATTAATAAATAAATAATACAAGAACAACATCATCATCATCATCATCATCGGCAACAGCTACAGCAGCAACAGTCACACGGACTCATCGGAAAGGTAAAAAATATATATATTATAATTTCATTGTGTGTGTGTGTGTGTGTGTGTGTGTGTGTGTGTGAGACCCGTTAAGTCTTAAAAGGATTAAAATAAATACATCCAAATTATAAATAAAATCGTGCACGCGCAGACAGGTGTGCGACACCGCCAGTACTCTTAAACGGACAATAAACAAACAAACAAACAAACAAATTGTAACAGAAGAAACTAAAGAGCTGAGGAACCTGTTGAAACTCGGTAGCTGCCTACTGAACCACTATTACTTCAAACAACACAATCAACAAAAACAGACGTGTGTGTGCACGTGTGCGTGCGTGTATATTTCATTTTATATTCTCATAAAACAGCATTAGAAATGTGCAGGTATGTAATGTTTGGTTGTTTATTCTGTATGAGGTGAAAATCTGATGGGATTGGGATTTATCACGTGATACACGTGATCAGGCACTTGTTTGTCAGCTACTCTTTTACTCGATTAGACACGTGTGTGTGTGTGTGTGTTTGAGTGCGATAGAATGATCCGAAATGCACCTATGAAGGCTTTTTTGTGTTTCTGAAGACCTTGATCTTAATAAGTGTGAATGAAAGTCCACATTTGCAGAACCTTTAGCATTGAGCACCACTGCCTTGTCTGGAACTTGACGCTTTTGAGAACTTGACACTTTCGAGGACAGATTTGTCCAGCGCACCCTGTTTTTGTCTCGGTCAATACTCTATATGTACAACTCCGGAAAGTGCAGTGGATTTAAGATGGAAATGTAAATTGGCCTGATGGAGATACAGAGCGTTCCCACGTACGTTCCCATCGCATTGGCATGTATGTCTGTAGGTCCTGGTCACAGATTGTGTTCTGTTCCTCCTCCTCCTCCTCGTAAAGAGAAACTTTTGCATGCGTAGGAAGAAGAGAAAAAAGACAGAAAGATAGAGAGCGTTACACATCTGCATCTTTGCATCCCATTATCCACCTCCCGGATCCATCCCCCAAGTCCAGCATGTTTAATCAGAGGGAGACGTTTTCACCTTAACAGATGGCAAAAATAAATAAATAAATAAATAAATAAATAAATAAATAAATAAATAAATAAACAAACCTCCCAAATTTTCCCCAAGCACATTCTGCATGCAATTTATATATATATTTCTTCTGTGTGTGTGTGTGTGTGTGTGTGTGTGTGTGTGTGTGTGTGTGTGTGTGTTCTCTCTTTTTTTTTTTTATTTGCTTGCTCATTTTGTCTGTAATGTGTCTTTACGACTCCATCTTGCGCCGGATATTCCTGGTAGAGGAGAGTTCGTGTCAGATCTCAGGCGCTCTCAGAAGAGCCCGAGGAACTAAACGCTCTTTGAGGTGTTTTTTTATTTGAAATAAATAAAGAAATAAAAACCGAGTTCATCCAATACGTGATCGTAACTGCGTTGGTTTCCACTGATGGGAGATCTTCAGCTCAGTTCCAGGATTCAGATCCGGTGCCTGACGTCTTTTCTGAGTCTTTTATAGCAGATTATGATGTTTATAGGAGCTAGAATATGTGGTGCTAGGCCCGGGAACAGGTGCCAAACAACCCAATTAGGAGATCGATAAGGTGATGAAGCAGTTAGAGAGAGAGAGAGAGAGAGAGAGAGAGAGAGAGAGAGAGAGAGAGAGAGAGAGAGGGAGGGAAGAAAGGAAGGAGTAGATGTGGAGGTACGAAGGATAGAGACGTTGTAATTAAGGATAAATGAGGGCAGGGAGACTCGAGTGAACGTCTGCTGCAGGTAATTTGTTTTTATTGAATATATTTATCAACATTAAATGACTTTTTTATTTTTGGGGAAATTGAAGGAACTCCAGGCCGGGCCCCGCGTTCTCTGTGTATAAATTGTCCCGGGTTTGATGTAGCGGAGAGCAGCCGCCGAGCTGGCGAGGGCGTTTTTGTGCTCCTTGACGGATCGCGAGAGCGCCGCTCTCGTCTGGATTGATTATCAATACGCCTCATTTGTTTCCTTTACTGCATCCTCGTTTACACCCTCGAAGACGATCTGTTTTATATTGTCGTCACGCAAAATCCTCGCAAAAATCGCCGCAAAATCCTCGCAAAAATCCTCCTTCTTCGCTCGGAGTCCCCGTAAGTATTTTAGTGTGAATGTGTGCAGCGATGCTTCTGTCGTGCTTCATATCATCGTGTACAAACTGGAGAAATACAACAAATAATGTAGAAGCTTTAAATGATGCACGTGTGCAGAGCGTGTAGTTTTTTCAGCAGAGTTACACAACAGGATCCCGCCAGAAGTTGAACATCTGTTTTGATTTATTATGCAGTCTTCAGTCTTACGCTCGGGTATTACTGTCAATCATACACCCAATATTACTACCATAACTGCCTATGAAGGCTGATCGATCATCGCTTCGTTTTCCTGCTCACCGCTAACAACCCAGTGAACATGTCTGATATCAGCTTGTCAAATCAGAAATTCTGATTGGCTGATGTCTGATGTTCCTCACATCCAGCGTATGTTTTCAAGAACTTCGAACAGTTAAAGACTTCAGCATGTGGCTTTGAATAATGAAAAAGTTCTTCTGTCTGTCTGTCTGTCTGTCTGTCTGTCTGTCTGTCTGTCTAGCTATCTTTCTATCTTTTTTCTTTCATTCAATTATTTATTCATACATCTATTCTTCTTTTTGTTTCTCTTGCCTTTCATTTGTCTTATTTTGTGTTTTTTCCTTTTTATTTTCTGCCTCAACACCTTCCACTGTTTTCCCTTGCTCAGTCACTTCCATATATGATTCACATTCTTTCTTTCTTTCTTTCTTTCTTTCTTTCTTTCTTTCTTTCTTTCTTTCTTTCTTTCTTTCTTTCTTTCTTGTGCTCTTGTTCATTCATTTGATCTATCTATCTATCTATCTATCTATCTATCTATCTATCTATCTATCTATCTATCTATCTATCTATCTATCTATCTATCTATCTATCCATCCATCCATCTATCTTTTTTATGTTTTCATATAAATCCTATATCTGAGTATTAGAGCTACACACAGGTTTGGATTCTGGTCTTCACTCGGCTGAAAAGTTTTGCCGTGACATTTTATTTTTGCTCATCATCATTCAGACTTTGTCTGAAGCCATTGCTCTGTCTCTGTCTCTGTGTCTCTCTCTCTCTCTCTCTCTCTCTCTCTCTCTCTCTCTCTCTCTCTCTGTCCCCCTCTTTCTGTGTGTATTTGAGGATCACCCGGGATCAGTGCCGCGAATGCCCTTTAGCGACCCTGTCGGTAGCCGTGTATGTCTATATAAAAACGGTGAGCGCTCGTGGCTTTATCCCTGGCTGCGAGAAGCCCACAGTCACGTCGGCGTTTCATGAGCGATGCCAGGGATTAAATCTGTATCGATCACACATGTGCGCCAACCTTTAGGAGCACCTCTGAAGTTTGTTTAATTGCAGCTGGAGATATCTATAAGAGCCATGGGAGATCACTCAATCTTCTGTGGACCAGCTGCTGACTCAGGCCTGCAATGTTTTAATTACGTTTCCTTAATTAAGACACAGAAAGAGAGAGAGAGAGAGAGAGAGAGAGAGAGAGAGAGAGAGAGAGAGAGAGAGAGGAAAAAGAGTGTGTAAAAAAGGGGAAAGGGAGAAATATTGTTTCAGGGAGTTTGCTAGTAGTAGATAGTAGTGTTATTTATATAAACAGTGTTTTAATCGATAGATAGATAGATAGATAGATAGATAGATAGATAGATAGATAGATAGATAGATAGATAGATAGATAGATAGATAGATAACCGTATTATCTGTATATATATATATATATATATATATATATATATATATATATATATATATACACAGTTTGATCAATGCACGTACGAGTTGGATTAAATAATCGAATGCACAATATTTTATTTAGCAAAACTTTATTAAACTCCGTCTAATGAACTGTACAACTTACTAAAGATCTTCATTATACAGAGGTTCTGCAGTGTGAACTGGATCATGGTTTGTGCCAAAGGGGTGATTATCATTATTATTGTCATTATCAACATTTCTTCTGTGATTTTTTCTGGACTGTTAGAAACCATAAAATAGTAATTGTATGAAAAGAAAAATACAATAAATGTAGTAATATTTTTACTATTGTTTTCTTTTTTTTTTTCACTTTTTCATCACTTTTTTTTTAGAGATTTGCATTAGAGAAAAATTTTGTAAAAACACCTGAGCAGGAGAAAAAAATTCAATGTAAAAAAAAATATATATATTTGTTTATTAAATCCATTATTAAAATGTATTTGAAGGCATGTCGCATCTTCCCAAAAAGAAGTCTGAGGATCTCTGTGTGATCTGCAGTGGAAGTGGCAGGTGAGCTTCACCTCTCTGCCCTCACCTCCGTCATCTCCACGTTTAACCAAACCCTGAGTCTGTACCAGAGCGGACAGCGATCCCTCATTAATATTACACAAGGAGAACAACATTTCAATTTCTTTTTACCTGTAAATATGAAACACACACTGCAATTTCATTGCCACATTAATATTTGAGTCGGGCAGCTCTAAAGCCCGAGCACTATAAACAGTGTGTCCTTGTTTTTTTCTCGGATCAGATGTTACACTTCCCTTGGAAACGTAGAAAAAAGGTAGAACGAAAGTGTCATTTAAACATGGACGGAGAGCCAGTGTATATATTATATAGGATCAGATTTTTTTCTCAGGTGCTCAGAAGCAGAGTTCGAGTTTACGTTTCATATTGACTTTGAGATACGGAGACAGAATGAATTTTTTTTTGGGGACACGAAGACACAAACAATACATGACTGTACATGATGTGGGAACGTGTGTGAGATAACGTTCAAGAGCAAATAGGTCAGAAATTAAGTAGTGCAGAGTGAATGTGCTTATTTGATTTGTCCTCGTTTTTTATTTATTTTATTTTAATTTAAATTTTTCTAATGTTTTGAAGAAAAAAACTCAAAACACTTTTTTTTGCATAAATAATGAATGTAAAAAAAACATTAATATACAAAATAATGTTTTTTTGCACCTTTTTTATTTTATTTATTATTTTTTATTTATAGTTATAAATAGTAAAAAAATAATAAATTCAATATAAAGACATACATAAAGCGATATATATAAATATATATATATATATATATATAAATAAAAGTTTTTATTCTCATCATTATTTGTAACAAAGTTTTTTATTTAAAGATGTCTGTATGAAAGTGTGCTCTGCAGGTGTGTGTGTGTGTGTGTGTGTGTGTGTGTGAGATGAGTGAAGTTTAGAGAGTTTAAAGAAGGCAGGATGGTGAACACATACACCATATAATTAGTTTTCAGGTATTTAGATTTGTCGAAACAAATCTCTGGCTCTCCTCTACCCCCCGAAGACGAAGCGGTATGGGCAGATCCCCGCTCGGATTACTCCTCCTGCCAGACAGGTGGTGTGAAATTTCCCCTAATGCCTTAAAAACCTACAATTGAAGGTTGTCTGCATGGCTTTCAGTGAAATTTATCACAAAACCCACCCTGTAATTATACTGTTGGTGGTAAATCATTTCTTTTTTTTTCCATCTCAGTAATAAAACCACAAAATAAACTCGATCTCTATGGAAAAAAAAACAAAGGCAGAGAAACAGAGGTGTGTGTGTGTGTGTGTGAAAGAGAGAGAGAGAGAGAGAGAGAGAGAGAGAGAGAGAGAGAGAGAGAGAGAGAGAGAGAGAGAGAAAGAGAGAGAGAAATCAGGAGAGCCAATACAAGTTCAGACAGAAGCTCATGTTGAATTCAGAAAATTAAAGTTGCCCAAATTAGTACCATGAAGTTAAAAACAATGGAGAGCCCTCAAAGTTCTCCTGCATTCTTATTTATTTATTTATTTATTTAGTTTTTTATTTTTTTATTTTTTTATTTATTTATGTATTTATTTATTTATTTATTTATTCATTTATGTTTTTGCAATTTTTTGTTAAACATATGTATGTATTTCACTGCACTTGTTTGTTTGCAAAATGATACTCCTTGCACACATGATAGATTTTGTTACATGACAATTTGTCTATCTATCTATCTATCTATCTATCTATCTATCTATCTATCTATCTATCTATCTATCTATCTATCTATCTATCTATCTATCTATCTATCTATCAGTATGTCTGTCTGTCTGTCTGTCTGTCTGTCTGTCTGTCTGTCTGTCTGTCTATCTATCTATCTATCTATCTATCTATCTATCTATCTATCTATCTATCTATCTATCTATCAGTATGTCTGTCTGTCTGTCTGTCTGTTTGTCTGTCTGTCTTCTCCCATATCAAGTCTGTAGAGGCCACAAGTAGATGTTGCTTTCACACTTGGATCCTGGGTGTCTAGTGGACACCATCTATATCTGTGTGTGTGTGTGTGTGTGTGTGTGTGTGTGTGTGTGTGTGTGTGTGTGTGTGAACACCGGATCGCATCAAGCCTTTCCAAAACATTTTAAGCCGATAAGTGGAAGATGTAGCTCCAAAACAGTTCGGTATTTGGCAGGAAGTGAGCAAAAGTAAATTTTTCTTCTCCCCAAAGGAAGATGAGGACGAGAGAGATTTTTCTGTACAACTTGTTTTGTCATCTAAAGGACAACACTCCAGTCTAGCGCTAGTTACGCGGACAGAAGAAATTCTCGATCAGTGTTTGTGACAGACAGAAATCAATAAGCCTGTGTCGTACTCATCGTGCCAGAAATCCTCCCAGCATTCCCGGCGGCAGATTGTCACGCTGTCTTTCCCAAAGAAAAAAACATTTTTCAGCCGCGTTTTGTCCTCACGCCATTCGCCTTGTAGCCGGAGAACACGTGACAACTCGATAGATTTATCTGAATTGATGAATTTGTCCTCTACAGATAAAAAAGAAACAGAGGATGGAGAGATAGGGAGTGAAAGGATAACTGAACTCGAAATTGGAATGAATAGAGCGATGGCGACTGAAAGACATGAAAGACACCACGTCGTTGAAAAGCACATACCTCTCCACATGGTATTCCGAGCGCTCGCATTCTTTCTATTAGCTGTCAGAACGAGAGACTTTGATCGTAGCTCAGAGCGTCCTTGGGACGGGCAATAACGGACAGTTTTGTTGTTTGTCTTTTTTTTTTTTTGCTCTTTCTTTCAAACTCTGACGCCTGATAGACGGACGCTAATGACATTAGCAAAGAAGTTCAAATACCTAATTGGCTGCAGTCTGTCTTTCTTTCTTTCTTTCTTTCTTTCTTTCTTTCTTTCTTTCTTTCTTTCTTTCTTTCTTTCTTTCTTTTCTTTTCTCAACACATGCAAATGAACTCCAAAATCCCCCCAAAAAACCTTGTTTGTGTAGAAATCACTCATTGTATTATTTATCTTTGCACACATTCACGTTTCCAGACAGCGATCGTTTTATCGATCTGTACTACTACTGCTGCATGTCCACGTTAAGCGTCTGCTTTAATGCGCCCGTCGTGAAGCGAACGCCGTCCGTGCAGCAATTTCTGGTCTGTTCCGGAGAGACGGGAGCGTGTGGGAGTGAAAATTGCCCTTGCCTCGGGTGATAATGTGCTGCAAGCATTTCCGTTTGACACCAGATCTTTGTATCTCCTAAATACATAGTCACCGTTGTTTCTCCGAGTCCCACAAGCCCAGTCTGACCCCCCGGGGGGGATGGGGGCACTTGGGTGGGATGGTTGGGGGTGGGGGGGGAAACTAGAGGGAGGGTGGTGGCTCTGCGTCTTCGCAGGGTGCCGTCTCACTCCTCCATCTTCGCAGTGACTTTTCTAGAAGAGGTGAGAACCAGCTGTCTGTCACCATCTGCCTCTCTGGAGCCCAGCTGTGCACCACAACACACTCAACCCATTTTTTGGCACTTTTTAATGGGAGGAAGCACCAAAAAAAAAATTGAGACCGTATTAAAAGAGCACATGTGTACGCCGAAATACGGAGAGACGTCCTCTTCTTTTCCTTCCTTCCTCGTCTCAATAAAGGGTTGTGATTGTTACAAACGGTGGCGATACAACAAACCAAAAAAAACGGTGCTCGCGAATCCTCCCGGAAAAATAAAACACGCCGCCTGACTCCGAATCTGATGCCCAAATCCGAAGAATAACGCCGGTTCTAATCTCTCACGACAGCCTGGAAATTGTCTCGTCACTCAGCATTCTATCGCACATCCACTAACATCGAGATCAGCAGTTTTTTTTCTTCTTCACAAAACAAAACAATACATCAGTGTTTTGAGATGTTTGACGCAAAAAAACAAAAAAAAAACATATATTAACCTTCAAAAAAAAATGTTTTGGTAAGTTCGAAAGCAAATTAAATCAGTGGGAATTTTACAGCTTCGAGGATTTCGTGAACCCGCAGCGGTAATTGAATTTGGTGCGGGCGAGGGCCGAATCCGTTTAAAAGATTTCGCTAACTCTGTAAAGTGGATTACACGCCTCATCTTAGCACTCGCGCCGGTTTATTTGTGGAAGAGCAATACACAGATTTTGTGCAGACTTTGCATGTTCCAAGCACCGAAGCATGACCCGAGCGAGCTACACACACATTTCATATATATAATACATATACATATATACAGTATATATATGTGTGTGTGTGTGTGTGTGTGTGCGACGAGCCTGTGTTTCTTTCTCAACGGTGTTTACAGCACAGATCACGAAGCATGCAGTCAAGCATCTCTGTTCTGCTCATAATTTTCCATAATGTGTGTAAAAACAACTTTAAGGACAAGTTCACATTGTAAATCCGGCATGCTTTTATGTAGAGCAGTGCCCTGAAGGAGCCGGACGCGTCTCCTGGGTCCCTTTCACCTGGGAAAGATGTTTTACACTCGTTCCCTCTCATTATGCTGCAAGGCTCGGCGTGGCTTTATTTATTTATTTATTTATTAACTTTTACCTTCCTTGTCCTTAGATTTTTTTCTTTTCTTCAGTTCCCACATTTTTATCTTTCTCTGCAGGTGACCTTCAACGCTTTACATCCACCCATTATGTTCGACTCGTACAATACGCTCGAGTCCGGCAGAGATAAATCACAGGCATTTGTGCGTGCAGCAGGTACAATAACTGATGATACGCACTACGCCGCGTGTGCACACGTGGCACAGCCGTGATTCGAGCAGTTACCACCGATATACATCCAGTATAAAGTTCACTTATTTCCTGTTACGGGAAGCATCAAGAACCGAGACGTTTATGGGACTAAATCTGAAACAGCAAACGTCAACAAAAAAAAAAAAGCGGAACAATAATGGCCTTTTGTAGGAACTGAAATATGTGCACTTTTTAGTTCATGAACACTCGCAATGCACTTGAACACACCTGGTTATTTTTATGGCCTTTTTAAAATGATTTGTAACTATATTCATTTTTATAATGGATATCTACATTATATTTAATTGTATATTTATATAGCTTTTTTATAGACGTTTTATAGAATTTCTACACTTTATAGTTAATGAACACTCACAATGCACTTGAACACAGCTGCTTATTTTATGGTTAAAAAAAAAACTATATCATTTTTACATTTGCATAATGTGTATTTACATTGTATTTAAATTATTTATTTTTATAGCTTTTTATAGACATTTTTTTTCTAGACAATAACAGCAATTTTTACACTTTATAGTTAAAGAACAATTGCGATGCACTTTAACACACCTGGTTATTTTTTGTTGTTTTTTGTTTAATAATATATATGCGGATTATTTAAATTTGTATTTATTTTATAATGTATATCCGCATTAGATAGATAGCAATTCTTATTGACAATAACTGCAATTTTTACACTTTATAGTTAATGAGCACTCACAATGCACGTGAAGATTCCTGTTTTTTTTATGTTATAGCTTTTATATAAACTTTGTTATAAAATGTTTCTTATGTACATCCTAATTATATAATCTTATATATTTGAATGAGGTTAATTATTATTTGTATAACTGATTTTTCTATAGACACTAACGGAACTTTGTACACTTTATTTGAATTATATAATTGTATATATTTAAATTATCTTAATATTTTTTATAACAATTTTTTTAGACACTAACTGAAATTTGTACACTTTGAAGTTGAACACTTGCAATGCACTTAAACACACTTAGTCCTTTATATTGTATCTATGTTTAAATATATAAACAGCTACTTGGTGAAATTTACATTAAAATGACTACAATGTAATTAAACACAGCTGCAATTTTTTTATAATTATATTTATAGTTTAATATGTTTTAATTATATTCATTTTCCATAAAATGTTAGAAGTATTAATCCTTGTACATTTTTAGGATTCAGGAGTGAACTGTCTTATGTACAGGGAACTTTTTTAAAACATACAGTGGAAATCCTTTGCAAATTCTCAGAGCATCCTCAGTTATAATGGACAAAAAATGAAAAATGCACGTGTTAAATTGACAAAATTACAGTAGTGCAAAAACAAAACAAAAAATACAGTATGTGCATGTGTATGTATATATATATATATATATATATATATATATATATATATATATTTATATATTTTTTTTTTTATTACAATTCAACACATTAACACAATTCAACACAGACTACTATATTGCTATATTACTATAGACTACTATATTACGATATTGTGTTACATTAACACAATTCAACAAGAACTACTATAATGGAACCCTGCACCACGAACCTATTCAGGAAAAAATGACCATTGCACTGTCTGACTTTAAATCCCTGCACAACTTTAAAATGTCTTTATCTTTAATTACCATTGCATTATTTTAATATTCCCAATTTCTTTTTCATATGTTTAGCACCAGTACACTATGACAAATTCCTTGTACATGCAACCCATGATTCTTGTTAATAGAGATGATTCTGATAAACTGTACAGTGTGCAATGCACAGACAAGGAAGCTGTTGTATTTGTGCAGACTAATGGACTCGTCAAGATATAATAAACTTTGTCAAATGTAGAACAATGATCACCAAACCCTACGACCTGGATATATGGATCAAACATGTATTACTAAATCAGTTTTAGAATTAAATCTCCAGCTGTATTGGTGCTGGTATAGCGTCAGTCCTGACGTACACACAACTTCTCCAAACATTTTAAAGGAGAGTTGTGCGATCACGGAAAAGAGGTGTGTGAAGAGAGATGTGTGCAGAAGCACTGCTATGTGCTTGTATCACTATTGCCAAGCAAATAGTTCCTGATTGGTACATGTCACTATTAGCTCATGAAAAAGTGATCAGTAATTGTCATAAATTAGTTTATGAAAAAAACCTATACCCATATATAAAGTGCACAGTGTGCAATGCGATCATGAAAGACGCCCGTGTGGGAAGTCCTGCAGAGGTAGACGCAGTAGAACGTCAAGACGAGTGGGCTTTTATTGTCATTTAAACCCTATACTGTATATAGTGTAAATGGAAACATTGTTCCTCCAAGACCAAGGTTCCACATACAACAATATAAACTGGAATGTGCAGGATATCGCATCACGTGCACGGACACAAACGTGTGCAATCAACACAATATAATACAATGAGACAATAAAAGAGTGATGGTGCAGCAGTGCAGTGCACAGTGAAGTGTGAGAAAGAATGAATACTGTACATGGAGAACATTAGAGATTCAGCAGCAGATATAATGCAAAAATTGCAATGGTGTGTGTGTGTGTGTGTGGTACTGTAATCCATTCTCTTTGTGTAAAACTGTTATACAGTCTGGTCATTAAGGCCTGAATGCTACAGTATCTCTCTTTTCCAACAAAAAATAAATCTAAGTGTGTGAGGGATGTGTATGGTACTGTAGTCCAGTAGACAGACGGACGGACGGACGGACGGACGGACGGACAGACAGAAAGATAGATAGAATTTCTTCCATTTTTTTATCACGTTATTGCAGATTTCTTTTTCTCTGACGTTTACAAAATGGCCTTTTTTCACTTTGTCCCAAATAAAATCCCTGATAGTGAACATCTGAGCATACGATTTGATTTTGAGCATCCCATTCCACATTCAATCTTCATAACCTCCTTTCTTCTGTGTAGATGTTCCACTAGATTTTGTGGCGTTTTGTGTGAGATTCATTCAGCTATAAGAGTGTTAGTAAAGTCAGGTACAGATGTACAGTAGATGAGGTGAGAAGGTTCCTGGTGTGCAGTCAGCGTTCACATTCATTATGTTCAACAGGGTTGGAACTCTATAGCGGGAGATCTTTCACTCCATCATCCGGATCTAAAGCAGATCTTTATGAAGCTGTTTTTATGCACAGGGGCATCTTCCAGCTGGAACAGTTTTGGGTCTCGTAGTTCAAGTGAATGGAGATCTTATTAATTGTAGGCCACTCTGTGTGAGGATGGGTTCACATCAACAACCTAAAGTTTTATGAAGTTACTGAGCAACTCAAGAACTTAGAGAATGGATTTGGATTGGAATTAATATGGCTCAAGGTTGCATTCAATCGCCTTTCACTGCACACCTTCATTAATGGAACTGTAATGAGTGAACATTCGGTGCCACCAAGATGAGGACAAGACTGGTTCCTCTCAAGGTTTCTTTCTCATGCTATGTCAGGCTTTTTTTTTTTTTCTTTTCCACAGGCTCATTCATTAGAAACAAAGTTATAGGCACTAAACTTCTACATTATTTTACTGTATAACTGCTTCATATCTGTAAAGCTGTTTGAGAGAACGTCCATTGCTAAAATCGCTGTACAAATAAAAATGTATTATAATGAATTGAACAGTTTCTCCTGCATCCAAAGACATCCTATACAATTGTTTGTATATTTTTTTTGTGAGAACCAGACGCTGGTGTCAGATGGCTAAATAGTGTACAACTTCAAAACAATCAACTATTCTTATGTTTCTATGTACTATATTATTAAAATTATTATTATTATTATAAAAGTCCCACCTTCTATAAGAGTTTTCCTTGTTTATAAAATGTTAATTCTCTCTCCCATTTCTATCTTATGATATAAGCGCAGTGGCGTGCAACATGGACCCATGATAAGACCGTTAGCGATGCTAGCTGGCCCACATCCTGCCAAAGAATTAGCGACTGTTTGAAAGAATCTCGTCTGGTCTTATCAGAGTTAATGACTATTCCAAAAACAAGGGCATTGCCAAGAGCAGTCTATTTTCCCCCTGCAGATCTTTCATGTGCGGCGAAATTGCGATCGCTTCGCTGGAAAATGTCAGAATTTTTTTCTCTCTAATTACAGTATAACAACTAAACATGACAGTCTCATACATACAGACTTATGAGTGCTGTATTTTATTCATTTATTTTCATTATTATTTTTCCAGCCAAATCTCATACAAGGGAACATTGAACGGATTTCTTCGGTTAAAGCAGCCATATATAACATTCTTTCAGGCTTAATTACGGTTGTTTTCACACCTCGGATTGTCTCCAGACGTACAGTATTTTGCCAGGCGGTTAGTTTGTGCGTACATGGATGACGGGTGTCGTGAAATAAACAGACGAACAGTTGTATGGACGATGGAAAATCCTAGAAATCTTTTACTTTTAGGCTTAATTAATTCAGGAAATCTGGGTTGTGTGGAACACAAATTTTCTCTCTGACCTTGAAAACGATCCAGCATTAGTTTTTACACACATTCAATAATTACCTTCCAGTTTTATCCCATTCAAGCGCACATTAAAATACCAGATAGAAACGCAATAACATTGCTTTTTTTCTCAACACACAGGTATCCGTATTTCCACGTTACGGCGTTTCCGCACGTCTAGTCATGAGATGGTGAGGATCGAGAGGGCCACAGCAACTCTGACCTGGACTAATAGTGTCCACTCGTTTTTAATCCGCTCCCTCCCTCCCTCTCTCTTTCTTTCGCACTTTCTACCCCCCCTCGTCCCCTCCTACCCTCTCAGACACCCAGTGGTCTGTAATTACAGGAGGCACAGTGAATTTTTTCACCGAAACACCATCGCCTGTGTCTGGATTTTAAAAGGAAAAAAAAAAAAAACTCGTTCCTCGCACAGCTGGATGGAAACAGATTGTCAAAATGTCAGCCCAGTTGTCGCTTAGTCTTTTTTTCGAAATGTCAATTTCACAGAGGCACATCCAGTAAGCATGAAACCATCTCGGGTTATATCTGAGGCGCTGTAGATCGGCGTTACGTTAGTCACGCCAGACGGAGAGCGACAGGTGGGGAAACACCTCGGCTCGTATCGCAGGTCATCTCCAGCTGCGACGGCTTTGATACCGAAGACCTAACGGCGAACGATATTAAAGCGAACATATAAAAAAAGGTATTAGTCATCATCGCACCTGTTAATTCCGATCGCCGTGAGCGATACCCTCTCAAAAAAGCGGCGTCCGTTCTCAGCACGGGTCCTCGTTGCCCTTTCGTCTGTTGTCTGTTGCCTCGTTTGGTTGCCTCCATGAGCCCACTTCTCTCCTCTCTCTTCTTTATTTCCCCCTACTCCTCACTTTCCATTGTTTATGCTAAATAGTTATTAATGTCACATTGAGAGCGATGCATCAGCACAAAGACCTCGAGAAACCTCTACTCTCGTTTTTTTTCTTTCTTTATTTCTTTTTTTATATATTTAATGGACACCTAAAAAAGATCACCCTTACATGGCTAGAAACAACGAAGCCATTGTTCCGCACGTGTGATTTTTCTCAGAGGCGAGAGCCGCTCGACGCGCCGCTATATTTCTCATTTAGACGTGACTAATCACTGCCGGACGTGCCTAGCTAATAGCAACCTACAAAACAAAAAGGGAAAACGGGAACAGACCAAATAAAGCCGCCGTCTAACCGAGCCCTCAATTACGCGATACCGAAATAGATCCATATGTACAGCAGGCGTCGCAGTACGTCCTGTGCCACCACGCATCCGCCAGCGAACGGGAGCATCTGTGTATCCCGAGGATGTAAATGTGTTGTCGCTGGAAATGGTGGAGTTTATCATGCGGCTATTTCCAACACAGATGCCCGCTTCAAACGGATTACGTGCGATGGCTAACGCGATTTTATTCATCGTTGCCCGATAGCAATGTTTTTTATCTCTCTAATTGTGTATCACTAGTGTTATCAGAAAACTTAGAAACCTTAACTTCAAAGTTCAACTCTTTCACACCGAACTCACTAATAAACGCTTTCTATTTTCCTATTTTATATGCAACTCCTTACATTTACAATTCCTCTGCTTACATTGAGATTGCATTGGTTTATATGATTTTTTATCAATAGAAATTAGAGCAAGTGACAGAAAGAACGAGAGTGATAATAAAGCTGTTGAAGTTATCACTTGGTGCCGTTTTTCATTCTATTTCTCATTTGAACGTTTTCTTTTCCATTTCATCTCCGAATTCATCTTGTGCCTTGGTCCATTTCTTGAAATTAACATATTCACCATTTACAGTGTTTAGGAATAAAAATTCTGACATTAGAATATTATGAGCGGTGAGGTGAAGAACACTGATGTTCTCTTCATCATGGCACCTGTTAGTGAATGGATTTATTTATTAGGCCATAAGTGAACATTTTGTGCTCAAACTCGATGAGTTAGAAGCAGGAAAAGTAGGCGAGTGTAAGGATTTAAGCGAGTTTGACAAATTGTGACGTCTAGACGTCTGGGTCAGAGCATCTCCAATACTGCAGCTCTTGGGATGTTCCTGGTCTGCAGTGGTCAGAATCTATCAAAAGTGCTCCAAGGAAGGAACAGTGGTGAACCGGCGACAGGGTCGTGGGCAGCTGAGGCTCATTAATGCACATGAGGATCGAAGGCTGGTCCGCGTGGTCCGATCCAACAGACGAGCTCCTGTAGCTCAAACTGCTGGAGAAGTTCATGTTGTTAATGCTTGATAGGTCATGACAAAAGAGGACACAATATCAGGCAGGTGCTCATAATGCTATGCCTGATTTGTGTGAGTTTCACCACATGCAAAACTCTTCCATGGAGCTCAGGAAGGTCTTTAGGAAATGTCTACAGTAGACTAGACGTTGAGCAGCAAATTCATTGAGAACACTGATTAAACTGACCTCAAACTACCTGTGTGTTCAACACTGAACTCACACCTGAACCCCTTTCAGCCAATCACCATCCAGTATTCACACCTAACCCAAATGAACAATAATGGAGTAACGTATATTTCTTTATTAATAAAGACTCGTTCGTATTAACATGATACACACTATGCCTTCTTGATTAGATATATACAGTGGCTGTGAAAATGATGGAATATCTGAGCATTTTATGTTTTTTGTGTGATGCATGTTCCTTTTGTTTCTATGCAACAAACTCGGTCATGTAATGGTATGAACGTTTACTTTGACCAAACAAATATAAAAATGCCAAAACTTTATTTTTCTTTTACTTTATCCAGACGTTCAGCTGAAATGTTTTGAGATGCCTCTTTGTAAAACTCTATGAAGGTGTTCTTTACTAGTTAGAGATTTCTTCTGTCTTTGCGATCCAGCTGTGAAGTTTGTTCACAAACAAAATATGAGACTAAGAGATCATTAATCCTGAAAGAGGTACAGAATTCTTAGACATTCATGAGCATGTGAAAATTTTCACTGTGGACTTACATATTATGGCATTTGCAGACTCTCTTTTCCAGAGCGATTTACATTGATTTAATTCATACAACTGAGCAGCTATGGGATTAAGGGCCTTGCTCAGGGGCCCAGACGTGGCAGCTTGGTGTGGCTAAGATTTGAACTCCGACACTAATCCGAACGGTTGTTTTTACCTGGAAACGCTCCTTTCGTTTTCAATCATTACCAAAAGTTGTTGAAACGTCTGAAAACGCTTACATCCCTGTACTGCGCATGAGCAAAACGTAAGACGCTCCGACCCGCATCATTTCCGCCTGCCGTTTGTTTACTTTCCGGCTGTTTGAAACGTCGCGGCGACGACAACAAATGCATTTTTAAAAGCCTCCGTTTTTAACAGCGTTCTCAAATGCATTCAATTCGCGAACATTTCCAAAAAGCTACATTTTCCTTGACTGACAATGCCGTCTCAGTGTGGACGGAAGGACAAAACAGAGAAAAATATGCGTTTGCAAATGAACGTGGACATCGGACTAAACCACTTAGCTACCACTTCCTTGGTATTATGTTTGTGGGCGGAGCCTGTCATAGCCATTTTCTAGCTAGAGCTTTACATTTTGTGTAGCAGTGTATATTTGTGTGTTAGAGTTGTTTATTTCTGCACCATTGTTTGTTTTTTTTCTCTTTGAACAGCTGTGGTCTAGTATACTCCATGCAGCAGGACCCTAGTCCTCCACTTGGCTGATGAATTTAATGAGTTTGATATTTTGGTCTAATTGGCGAGCACTTTAGATTTCTGACTCCGGCCGCGTCGGAACTTTCAAGTATTGTGTTTTTGAGTTAATAAGCTGCCGGTTGAATGTTAAACCGTTGCACGTGTGGAAAGTCAACCGGTTCATCTAGGTTATATTGGAGGACTTGAAATATAAAAAGTCTTTTCTTGATCTTTAATGTCTGTCGAGTTCAACTATGATGGAGCTGTAATGAATGGACATTTATTGATGAGGATGGGGTTTTCTTCCTTTTCCTTGCCACAGTTGCCACTGACTCGTTAATTAGAGACAAACTTATAATTTTAAAGAATAAAGGTGTACAGATAAGTGGTATCTTAGTGGTTATGGCTGTTGTTTTCAAAGTGTAGGGCGCCCTTCTAGTGGGTAATAAAGACATGACAGGTGGGGCGCAATGAACGGCAGGGTTTATATCTGTTTTGTGTTCTTCATTAATCTTCAATAATGATTTTCACTATTTAAATAAAATTCATACTTAAAACAACCACGAAGAAACAATTAGGTCCTTAATGCAAGAAAATTACACCATCAGTTAGGGTTTGTGTGAAGATAGTGGTTTATTGTCAGCATGTTAACTGCAGCAGAGCAATAAACATTAATACTTTAACATCGACACAAACCACGAGCTGAAATAATCTTTTTGTTCTTGGCTTGTTCATCGTGAATGCCAAATTCAGTTGCTTGTTTTTTTACACAGATTTCAAAGTTACAGAAAGGCAAAGTGATAGCTACAATTTTATTTTCTCTATTGTTAAAATTAATTCTATTTAATGTTATTGATTTAGAACTTCAATCAATTTGACTTTTTTAAACTTTCATGACCACATTGTGGCGTAATAGAGGACAGATAGAGATTAAAAATCCACCCCCTCCCTAATGGCAGAAAACGTTTAAGTACCAAGGCATTGGACTTTGGATCTAAAAGTTGTGAGTTCAAACCTCAGCCACACCCAGTTGCCACTCTTGGACCCCTGAGCAAAACCCTTAACCCCATAGCTGCTCGGTTGTATGAATGAGATAATGTCCCTCTGGATAACCTTTTAATAACCTTGTAATAACCTTTTTATCTCGGTAAAGATGTTCTGAGACAAAGCCCAATGTTAAAATGGCTCTACAAATAAAAATAAATGGAGTTCTTTACTTTGTAAAGAACTTTTCGTGTGTGTGAGGACATAGACGCTGCTTCTGCTCGCCCGTACACTGCTAAACCCCACCGCGAACGAGTGACATGAGTGTCTTTGATCAATTGTTTTTAAATCTGTATGTAATCTCATTTGCTCCAAATTTCCACAACTCTGAAAGCAGCCGTCTATCCTTCAGGATCGGTTTACACGACACCCCCTCATCCCCGCCTGTAACCATGTTAGCTTCAGAACTAAAGTGGTCATTAGGCTTTCGCCCGTGTTTTTTTTTCCTCTGCATCTTTTCCTACCCGGCCCGGGCGAACGACGTCGGTTAGTCAAATGCTAATGCTTTTCGTCCATTTCTGTATTACTTTTCAGACGGACGGCAATGCATCAAAACATAAAGTTCGGAGGCTCGTTAAGAGGGCATTACGTGGCAAGGGCCGCCGGAGCGTCCGTGGGCGAACAGGAAAAGCGATGCGGCGGATAAAGCCGCTCCGATCCGGGGCTCTGCGGTGAAACAATACGTTCGATCCATCATTAGAGTTCGGCGCGAGTCTGAAACCGTAACAGCATCCTCGGCCCTAAGTGTGTGTGTGTGTGTGTGTGTGTGTGTGTGTGTGTGGTGTGTCTGTGTGAGATGGTGTGTCCAATCACTCCCATGGGACATCAGACGATTAAAAAAAAACTAGTGCATGCATTGTCTCTGTGTGTGTGTGAGTGTGTGTGTGAGTGTGTGTGTGTGTGTGTGTGTGTGTGTGTGTGTGTGTTTTCAGTACTTTATGGCACTTTTATCTCGAGCAGCTTTAATAGCACCATGTTGGGATTAGATTCCACCTCACTTGGATTTGAGAATCGAAACCAGTTTTACAAAGGTTACAGAGCGAGCGTAACTGAGACGATGACGCTACATTTTTACATCGAGACCGTCCCGTGATGGTGTGATTTCAGCGGGACGGTCCTGTTGGATTACCGATGCACGTTTTTTAGAACTTTCACCTGCAAAAACAGAATGATTTAAAATCAATCTTACGCTTACGTAGCTTTCTCTAATGGCGTGAAGCGATTGTTATAAAAACGCGTCGGCTTCATCCGCCATGTTGTGCTCCAAATCGGCCTGACGTTAGAGGGGGGACGGCAACACGATTAGTCCGTAGCACATTTTGTATACGATATGCGAGCACGTGTGTATAGGCAAAGTTTACAAGAAGCATAGAAAAACTAAAGAATGGTACAACATTAGTGGCAGAAAATGTTGTGGTTCGGTCCTCCCCCACACCTCCCCAGATTGTATATAGTGCTTATGTGTGTATGGTGGATTTATGCTTTTCTGATTGTATTCATTGTGAGATCTAACGTGAGATCTATCTTGAAGAAAAAAAAATTCTGAAGTCACGCTGGTTCGACAGGATTTTTTCGGTGATTTAAAAAAATATTTTACAAATACAAATATTTTTACATACATACATAATTTTTTAAATACATAATTTTATATTTATTAATATTATTTATTATTATAATTCATATATAAATTAATTAGATATTAATACTCCACAAAGATAACCAGAGTCCACACAAAATGCTGATTTTAAATGCTGATTTTGTTTATTATGTGTCAGGGCAAATACTTTTTCACAGCAGTCATAAGCTTCTCAAGCGCAGATCTGTGTTGACTCGAATTCGGTAGACGCGCAAACACGGGCTAAACATCCGGAAAGAGAAGCACAAAACCCCCAAAAAAAAAACCGAGTGATTCGCCTGATTAACCCGGGCTTCAGGATTTCCTCTGGCCTTCCTTCCACCCCGACGGCGTTCGCATGTGAGATCGACAGCCTGTTTAACAAACCGCTGCGTTCCGTCGATCGATCGGCGTTAAACATGGAAATTCCCTCACGGCCAGGTGCAGTTCTTATAGAAATCTGTGCTCCGAACGGCGTATAATCAGGCGTCCCGTTTGGGACTATTGATTTGAGATCGCTTTTGCTTTGGACTCATTAGCTGTGGACGCGCAGGCCGTGTTTTCCGTGTCATTTTACTTCGGAAAAAAACAATAGAGAGAGAGAGAGAGAGAGAGAGAGAGAGAGAGAGAGAGTGTGTGTGTGTGTGTGTGTGTGTGTGTGTGTGTGCATGTGTGTGTATTTTGTAAAGAGTTCTTTCAGGCCAGTGCTGCAGAGGTGTGCATAATTATGTGTGTGTGTGTGTGTGTGTGTGTTTTTTCACCCCTTTACCTGACTGCCTAGAGGTGCCCCGGCTGAGCCTTTAAGCTCTTCCTCAGATGCTTTTCCTCTCTTTTTTGTTTTTGATCTATCTATCCACCTATACACCCTTAGGTGAGGTCATCATCGCCAACTCGCTCGTCCACTCCATCTGCTTTGTAGCGACTGCAGCCTTCTTTTTTTTTTGTCCGTTCTTTCCCAAACCCTCTCCTTGACTCTTCTTCCAAAATGGTCCTGCTACGATGAGTAATGCCGCGGTTTTTTCCCGAAGGACCGATCAGAGCAGTTTTTTTTTTTTTTCAGTGGACAGCTTCATTCCCCTACGTTCAATCGCTTCTCTCCTCCTTCGCGCCAGATTAGATTAGATTCGAAGCTCAGGAGCGCAATATTTTGTTTATTGGCAAGTATTGCCCCGGATCTGGCCAATATGGCTCCCGTTCCAGTGCTTTAGAAGCCGGCATGTGTGTCCCTTGATTCGGTTTAAGAGCTTGTTTGTCAGCTGCTTCCTGCTCTCAGAGAGCACCGGTCACCATCAGCGTCGCTCGCGAGAGCATCGTGTTGAAGAGCAGGCCGCGTCCGGGGAATCCGGCATATAGAAAAAAACACAATCCTTGCAAAAAAAAAAAAATCTTGTTTATCCACATACTTTATGGCCTTTCATAAAAGCGTCAGCGCACGCTCCTCCGTCCTCCGCGCACTTCCTCTTTAATTTGAGCGTATCCGAGGCCTTCTGCGTCGCCATCAAGGACACTCCGGCGACCCTCTCTGTGTTCTCCGACACCTTGCTTAGTGCACTGAGAAAGATTTGAACTGTCAGAATGTCTGGTATGTCCAGAAGGTTGATTGGATTTATAACATTTTTTGTAATTATTATAATTTTTTTCTTTCCTTTTTTTTCCGTCTTTACAAATCCTCTGCGAAGAGCAGTGAATTAGTCACAGTTTTCTATTTCATTTTTATCAAGTCGAATATACGAAGAAAATATATTTCTTGAGTGTGTGTGTGTGTGTGTGTTTAAAGATATTTATTTCTATTGTTTGTTTATTTGTTGTCACTGGGACTTGGGAGCAGCACGGTGTGCGCTGTTTTTCGCTCGCTCCGTGTCTCAGGAATCTGTTCTCAGCAGGATCGGACTTTGTGCCAGGAATCGATAAAGCATTGTGGGATTTGTTTGCCACTCCCTCAGTCGCCGGTTTAACTTTAAGTGTGCGACACGCCGCTTCTGATTGGTGTCGTATCGTCATGTTGTGGAAGCTCTTCCGAAAAAAATTCTTGAAAGGACGGATGGAAAAACCCCTTTGATCTCCCGCCATCTCAACCTTTAAAAAAACGCCCGGATGTCCAAAGGATTGTGCTGTGTGTTTTGTAGGTCTGTGGAAAAAGGAAGCACTTGTATAATGAACATTATAACACTTTTATATATAAAATTCCTTTTTTCGGAAATGAGTGTTGTTTTGATGTCACACAGGGTTCAGATCATTTCAAGGAAAAAGCAGGATGATGTGCACGTGCAGGAATAAATGATAAAATACAGCATAAACAGCATTTACACTTTCAGAAAAGGTTTTTTTGGGTTTATTATGAGGTCAAGTCTGAAAACGAGGATTTCTACTGTACAAAAATAATGGTGGCCTTTCAGTAAGTGTCGGATTTGATATGGAATAGATAGACATGGCCAGGAAATACTTCCGTTATCACATGGTGGAGGCAAAGAATTGTATCAGATGTATCTGGATGCAGGTGCCATGATATTGTACCTTCACTTGAACTTGTAGACCCAAACCTGTTCCAGCATGACAATGCCCCTGTGCGCAAAACCAGCTACATAAAGATCTGCTTTACATGGAGATGTTGGAGCGAAAGATCTCCTGCTGTAGACCTCTGACCGTATTAAACATCTTTGGGATGAATTGGGATGAACGCTGAGTTCAACCTAGGCCTCCTCACCACATCTCACCTACATCAATACATGACTTTACTTACAAAATCTAGTGGAATCTTCCCAGGAGAGTTGGTCTTCATATAAGAGCAAATGGGGGCTAAATGTGGAATGGAATGTTTAAAAAAGAAGCACATACTGGATTGATGTTATGGTCAGGTGTCCACAAGCTTCTGTATAGTGTGTGATGGATATAATAGGGAGATTGTTGGAGATTGGTGCAAATGTTCCTGTATCTCCTCCTGCATGGAGGATATGATGTCATTCGTTCAACCCATTTCTTTAGCTATTTTCAAGCATTTACATTTTCTGATCCTTTCGAAAAAAAATGGACACTTCTTTTCTATTAAAAATAACGCTACATTATCTGATAATAGGACATAAAACCTCATAATCCCACAATCTAATATCTCCAGAAAAATTATTTATCGCTAGTAATCTTTTAATATCTTCCCCCTCCAGAGTGCAGGCCGTGCCTCCTGAATTGTTGGCGATCGCAGTTTATTTATGGTCGGGTCACCACAGCTTTTATAGACGAGATATTTCACAGTCAGGGTGCCGCCTGCAGGCGCGATGCCAGAGAGCTTTTTTCCGGCCAGGGTTAGAGAACCGTACAAGCGTTTTTGTAACGAGGAGGCGAGAAACATGACACGCCGTGATAAATGGATATGTAGATCGTGTCTCTTTGCCCTATTCACACCTCAATCTAATCGCATGCGCTTGTAACCCAGGCTTTGTGCCATTACTCATGTATTCGCCACGGCGATGCGGCGAGACTCGCAGACGGCCTGAGAGTAGGGATCCCCCCACAATGCGTCCTGCCACGCCGATTCCACACCGAACCGTTTAGTCAAAAGAGTCAACCAGACCCCCCCACCACCCCCACCGATCCGATCTGGTCCTCGCTGAAGGCAGAACGAATGGAATAACACTGGGGGGAAAAGCGATGCCATGCAGCACTGAGGCTCGTGTACAACCAACCGTCACAGGTGGAGATGTTGTTAAACGCATTACACGTAGGGGGTTTTATGGTTCTTCCTGGTCTGGAGAGGAAACAAAAAGGTTGTAATCTCAGCAGTAAGTGTCTTCTGGAGAACACTAACGAGGAGATGGGAGGGAACACAGACAAGAATCAGTGATCTTCAGACAAAACAAGATCTTCAGCCAGATATGCCGATAATAATAATAATAATAATAATAATAATAATAATAATAATAATAATGTGTACAATTATTTATATATTAAATAATATTATAATAAAATTATTTTAGTAGTTATTATTAGTAGTAGTTGTAGTTGTATTATTATAGGCATATTATATATTATTCACAATAATAATAATAAAAGAAGAAGAAAGAGAAGAATATTATTATTATTGAAAAAAATATAATAATAATAATTAATATTAATATTATTGTTATTGTCATTATTATTAATAATTTTATTATTATTATTAATTATAAATGAGTTTAACCCTGTAAAACATTCGGATCTTATATAATGAGATATAAACTACAGCATTGAAATTGGTTTATTATTTTTATATTTTACTTCATTTTCAATGCTGATTTATAAAGAAAAAAAAAAAATTGTACTACCATTAATCTCATGTTGTTTAACAAAATACAAATGATTTAAGTTTATGTATGAGATTCTTATACATGCTGACTTTTTCCAGCCATGTGTGCTTCTGACGACAAAACTGTTACACAAAATTGAAGACGCACAATTTTATAGGATGATACTGAATGCAGTAGAATGGCAAAGACCCTATGCACAAAGCCATGAAGATCTGGGAAAGTTGGAGTGGAAGATCTACTGCTGTAAAGCTCTGACCTCAACCCTATTTAACAAGAATGAATGTGAACACTGACTGCACCCCAGGCCTCCTCACCACATCTCACCTACATCACTACCTGACTTTACTCACACGAAATCTAGTGGAACATCTTCCCAGAAGAGTTTATTTTAACAGCGAAAGTGGACTGAATGTGGAACGGGATGTTTAAAAAGCACATATAGTGTCATTTATATATTTTATTGAAAATATCCATATATTTATATTTATATTGTGATAGACATTTGAATGAGTATCGTGATATGATATTTGTGTCACATTGACCAGTTATATATTAATAGAGATTTTTTTTGTTTTTTAATAACGTAAATTTTTTTATCCAATTGTTTGACAGATGTTCTGGTGTTTATTAATTTTATTATTATAATTTTTTTTAACGGATATATAAAGAGAACACCTCTTAGCCTGTATACAAAGAGTCCAAACCTTAGGTTTTGGAAATATCTAATCTACGAGTGGAGGTGGCCGAGTGAAGCAACGCAGGCCGAGTGTTGCTTTAATGATAACAGACCCGGGTTTCTATTCTCGGAGGGAAAATCCAGAGAGCGGCGAGGGTTGGCGAGCAGGTGGGTCGACTGACCCTCGGCAAAGCTTCAAAACTCCACACATCACACACCAACCTGACTATTAGAGAGAGAGAGGAAAAAAAATCATGTTGGAGTAATGATGCAAGTGGTGGGTAAGAACTCTTTAAACCCACGGTGTAAAAGGGCACAGCGCTCGCTCTGCTTATTTACACTTTAAAGATCAGTTTAAAGTTTTTTCTTACCCTCAGGGGGACAAGCTAACAGTAAACACTCAGTGCTGCGTGCTTTAGTCTGATTTAGTCTGAGATTTTATGTTTTTTTGTTAAAAACCACTGCTAATGAATGAAGTTGTTTAATGGTAAAGGATTTGTTGCTGAATATACTTTCATTTGTTTCGTTTGAAATAGAATTTAACATCTTTTTTGTCTGGGTGAGTAGTTTTTTTTTTTGTAACAAAATACAAATATTTTACAGTAACACAATAGTATATAGTAAAAATATAGTAACAATATTTTAGAGTAACTGTAGTGTGTGTATATAAAATATTTTGTGTTTTGTTATAAATTAATTAGTCTATTTAGCAACAAATCCTTCACTATTTGCCTTATTGTTTTTCACTTATATTAAAAAAAAATATATATATATATATATATATATATATATATATATATATATATATATATATATATATATATATATATATATATATATATATATACTGTATATATAATAGGGCTGACAATAGATTCAATCATTTAAACTCAACTTACACACATTTGTATCTGTTCTAAATACCTTCAATTAATACTTTTAAACTTTTTACTCTAACCAACAAAAACAAATACTGATGCTTTATGCAAATGTATGTTTATTATTAGTGAAACCCAACTTAACATGGAGCATTAAGACTAAATATGCTTGTAAATGTTTTAAAATAATTATGCCGTTTTAAATGACGTAAATCATCAGGACACCAAACGGAACTTTTGCTATGTTTCCACACGGACGGTTTTAATTGCCGGATTTGCGGATTTTGGTGCTGATTTGAGACTCGGCGCATCAAACTAACAAATGTTGAGTGATTTAAACATTTTCGATGAAGTTTATTATTTTATATCTGTTTATTATTAAAGTTTATTATTTTATATCTGAGTAAAGAAAAGACGTCGTGAATAAATGTGTGCTTCGTTAAAGGTTTTAATTTGATGTATATACTGTATACATATATACATATATACTTATTTATTTATATATATATATTTTTTTTAGCTCTTTCGCCGTTATTAACACTAAGCATTGGTTTCTAAGCAACTTGTATGATTTTTTAAATACAGCTTGCAGCTTACACTATACAAATAGTACAAAAAATTGTACTAGAATTGTAAAAGAAATTACATTTCATCGTTTTGTAAGAAATTTAGCTACAGTAACTGGTCCAGGTTGATTTCCAGAGCTGATTTCAAACATACATGCGTTTCTTTGACATCGTTAACAGGAAATCAATTAGTGAAATAAAAGTCCAGTCAGTGTTCCAATTCAGGTATTCTACAGGGTTGAGGTCAGAGCTCTGGAGCAGGAGATCTTCCACTCCAACATCCCCATGTAAAGCAGATCTTCATGGAGCTGGCTTTGTACACAGGGGCATTGTCATGCTGGAACAGTTTTTTGGTCTCCTAGTTTATGTGAAATTCATGCTACAGCATCCAAAGGCGTCCTACACAACTGTGTGCCTCCAAGTTTGTGGGCGGAAAAAAATCACACATGGTTGGAAAAGTCAATACTTTTGGCCGCAAGTGAATCTCACACATGGGAAATTGTTGAGTTTTGTTAATGATGTTAAGGTATGACAAGGTTATTATTTAGATCATATGTAATTAATATTTAATTATTTTATATGTGTGTGTGTGTGTGTGTGTGTGTGTGTATACACATTTTTAGAGGAACATAAGCGTAACTTTCATTATTATTATTTATCTCCTGAAAATTAGGATTTGATTTAACTTGTAGATTTGTGCATTTTTATATGTAATATAATATTATATATAATTAAATCCAAAAGGTTTAAGCGTGAATTTTTTGTTTCAGTGAAACGATGACAATTTTATTGCAGCGCATGTTTAGGTTAATTAAATTTTAATAAATCTCTTTAATAAGTTTACAGGCTTTTGTATAAATAAATACAATAAATTAATCAATTAATGTATTAATAAGGTAATTAACAGATATACAGACAGACAGACAGATGGACAGACAGACAGACAGTCAGACAGACACACAGACGGACAGACAGACAAAAACATACAATACTTTTTTGTCTTTTAAATCTTTTCCACAATATGTATATTAAAAAAACGAAAGCTGTATTATACTCTTTTTTAATTTTTTACTAGAGTTTCATATCAGACTGCGTCTCATTCGTTTGACTCTCATCGTCCTTCGGTTCCTCTCCTCTCTTCTGGTTCGAAAGGTTCGCCTGTGAGATGGTGAGATTGGAACCTGAGCAGAGAAGCACAGAGGCTTTGTTTGGGAGAACTGTGCTGACAGGAGACCGGAAAAAGACCCGGGTGAAAATCCTGACTTATTTTTCCCCCTTTTACCTTTCGACAGTGATTTAGAAGGTGGAACAGTGAGATACACATCAGCAGAATGTGGGATCAGGAAGAGAATGGGCTTCTAGATTAAACACGTTTTTTTTGTCCAGAGAAGAAGGAGACATGCTGGATCTCATGCAAAAGTTTTCCTCAGGTTGGGTAACGCCAGAAATCATCCTTTTAAAATTCAGCATTTCTATAAAAGCGCAGGGAATCATTGTGGGTCCAAGTCATTCTTAAAAGCGATCTTGTTTTGTGTTATAAACAGATTAATGAGAGGTTCAGCACAGACTCTGAGGGAAATCCACTCTGACATTTTAATTTAAACACAAATCTACGCTCAAGCCTGGTTCGTTTTCTCTTTTGTTATTAAATTGACAAATTAGGGACTCTGAGATAATCACCCGGATCGCCTCGTAATCCCAACAGCGCACGCCGTAATGAATACAATCGGCGAATCGCACGGCCTGGTCCGAGTTCCCGGTCGAGATAACGAGCGTGTCGGCGTGCTCCTGGTCCACGCTGCAGCGTGTTTAATTAAGATGATTGCATCTTTGTGTCACAGAGCTGGGATTAGTGTTTTACGCTCTGGTTTCTTGTTATACTTATTTCAACCTATCACTGTGTATTTTCTCAATTATTCTTCTATCATTCCTCTGTTGTTCCACTTTTATTCCTCCATCGTTCCTCCATTGTGCCTCCATACTGTAGCGCTTCTATTTTTCCTCTATCGCTCCGTCGTTGCTCATTCATTGTGCCTCCGTAGTTCTCCAGAGTTCCTCAATCATTCCTTTATACTTCTCCATAAATTCTGTATTATTCCTTCTTTGTTCATTTATTGTTCCTCCATCATGCTTCCATCATTCCTCCATTGTTTGTGTTATTCCTCCATTATTCTTCCATCATTTTAAATGAAATTATATCATGTAGTGAAATGCTTTTACAACTAACCAACATAGAAAATAGAAATGTACAACAAAATATATGTCAATATATATATACGATTATAAATGATAAAAGTATAAATTATAAATAAAAAGTATTATATATATATATATATATATATATATATATATATATATATATATATATATATATATATATATATATATATATATATATAAAATAAGACCGAAAGGGGTGGGTATGAATATGACAAATACATTGACATTCCTCTATCATTCCTTTATCATTTTATAATAAAAATAAAGATTACAATAATACAATGCAAGACAATTAAACCTTTTTTTTTATTAAAATGGAACAATAATTACAGATAGGAGATATAGATATCCTTATGTAAAGCCAAATGAGGTAATTTGATCAGGTACTGAAGTATCGTGTCGTATACATAAATGTGCATTTCATTTTTTTGACTCTTTTTGTTTTTTTTGTTTTTTTTCATGTTGCCTTCAGGTAGCCTTTCTTCTCCACACTTATCTCTCACACACAGCTGCGTATGTCTCGAGTGTCGACGCGGTGTTTAAACTCCTCTAAACGTCTTAACATGGTGAGTTTCTCTCGTTTCATTTTCATTCTACGTTTCAGGCTTCACCCCAGTGCACACGTCTACAGAATAATTTTATTATATATATATATATATATATATATATATATATATATATATATATATATATATATATATATATATATATATGCACACAATTGATCTTAAATATATATTCTGTATAAATCCAGCAGTATATTTGTCACTGTAAGCAGCATCGAAAGCTTTAGGATAATTTAATTCTCCAGGGACGACTGCAGCAATATTCCTGCCTCTACATCTCTCTCTCTCTCTCTCTCTCTCTCTCTCTCTCTCTCTCTCTCTCTCTCTCTCTCATGCTCTGTTATGAAGATTGATCTCAGTGTTTAAACTCACTACAATATGCACCTTATTTTCGGTGGTTTGATCACATCGGCTTCTTTTATGGTTATTTATAGGTTCAAGAATCAAAATTTTTATTTTTCTCACCGTGTCAATAACGGAGCAGATTCATACCCCAAACCAACACATCTAGATTGAACATTTATATTGTATTTTATTATCAGGGTCCTAAATTATTTTAACAGCTCTGTTTCTGCATCGACTGTTGTATATTTCCTGTAGAGAAGGTAGAACCTACCCTGAGATGTACTCTGCTAACTGCACTACTCTCTGAAGTGCTGAACAGCCCTGTTTGGAGCAGTTGCCGTACTAAACTGAGATGCAGTGAGTCAGAATGCTTTCTATAACTCCAGTATAGAAGGTTTTCAAGTTTGCTGGTGAAACCCTGAGTTTCCTCAGCTGCTGAAGATGATATAGTCTTTGTCTGACTTTCTTTACCTGAGATTGTGTGTGAGCAGACCAAGTCAGGTTCTTAGAGGATATGCAGTCCAAGGTATTTGAAGCTGCTTTGCCACTCATCATAAGTAGAGTGTAGCCCTTTTTTTCACTTTTTCTGAAGTTTATTACTAGCTTCTTGGTTCCACATCATTGTTGGAGATAAAACCACTGTGTTGTTAGCAAATTTGATGATGGAAGTAGAGCTGTAAGAGGACAAGTAGTCAGTGTAGAGAGAGTAGAGCAGGGGGCTCAGGACACAGCCTTGAGGGGCACAGGGTGATGGAGTTGGAGGTGAACAAGCCTTCTTATACTACCTGGGGGGTCTGTCTGTGAGGAAGTCATGAACGCAGTTGCAGCGGGTGGAATTCAGCCCCAAGTCCTGGGTTTGGAGGTCAGATTGTGGGGAACTATTGTATTGAAGGCTGAGCAAAGTCAATGATGATGATGATGATAATGATGATGGTGGTGGTGGTGTTAATAGGGAAGATATCCATAGTGGTGGTGATGACGATGTTCATAATGATGACAGTGATGAGGACAATGATGATGATGATGTGGATGATGATGATGATGGTGATGAATGTGTTTATAATAACGATGGGGAAGACTTATCCTCATTATTATCATGATTTTATTAATAAGGCATTTATGGTGATGATGATGATGATGCTGATGATAAAGGTGCTTTTGATACTTGAAGCACAATGACGGTAAACACTGGGATGTAGTCAATAATAATTAGGAGGAGGAGGATGTGATGAAGGTCTTTATGATAATAGTGATAAAGGGGCAGACAATGATGATGATGATGATTATGATGATGATGATGAAGACCATGATGATTCAGTAACTGTACCTCCCTCTATAACACAGGTACCTACAGAGAGTTGATTGTGGATTAATGGAGCGCTGATGAAATGAACCCTGCTCTGTTGAACTGTATGTAACTTAAACAGTATGTCGTGCACTCGTTTATCAGCGTGCACCTTTTCATTTTCATTAAGAACGAGAGTAAATGTCACGCAACACATGAGCAGCAACAGCAGTGACTCGAGACCTTGATTATTCAGTTTCAGGAAGAATGCTAGAACATTACAGAAAGCTCTTTTGTTAAGAGGAATCGCTCGTTTCTGCAGTTTTACAGAAGCAACATCAAAACACATTCTCTGCTATTCTCTCTCTTTTTTTAGCCTTTACTGTTATAAAGAATTAAAAGCTTTAGTTGCTCTTAGAATAATGTTACTTATATAACAAGTCCATTATGAACTATACAGTTTGGACGAAAGTTTGTGGACACCTGCTCACAAGATTGGTTTGTTCTTCTTGAACATCGCATTCCACACTGAGTCTCCGCTTTTGTCCATATAGTGTACTGTAATTTATTTATATTATCCTTTCTATCAACACAGCAACATGGCCGACAAACGGCCAGGAATCGTTTCCTAAAAAATGAGTTTGCACAGAATGGCTGGAAGATGGTTATTTGCAAAATATGCACAGTCCCAACAAACAATAATGTTGTCTACACTGACATCCCATCAAAATAACACTGTCAGAGTCAAATATTTTGAACACCTTCCTTTTTACATTTTTTTCATTTACCAACAGAACACTATAAGATGCGCAACAATGTACCACAAAGAACTTGTTTTAAAAATGTTTATTAGCAGTTTAACACCAACTCGGCTCATGTGTTTAGTAGTTAAACACTCACAGGTTTGTCGATCCGATTTCAGGACACAAAAACTTCAGATGCATTGCAAAGAAGGGCTATAAACATACCTCAACATACTCAACAATTATTGTCCAAATTGCTGGCAACCAAAATAATTGAACGTATCAAAACTGTTTCCAAAGTGTGAATATTGTATGTGAGCACCACTGTTATGTAGCCCTGCCAGGTTGTTGCTGGGATCCTCTTTTACTCCTCCATAATGACATCACGGAGCTGTTGGATGTTAGACACATGGCGCTTCTGCACCTTTTCGCTTGAGGATACACCACAGGTGCTCAATAAGGTCTAGGTATGGAGACATACTTGGCTACTCCATCACCTTCATCTTCAGCAAGGCAGTTTTCATCTTGGTAGTGTGTTTGCGTTTGTTATTATGTTGAAAATCTGCTTCGGCCCAATTTCTGAAGTGAGGGCATCATGTTCTGCTTCAGAATGTCACAGTACATGTTGGAATCCATGTTTTCCTCAATATGCTGCAGCTCCTCACTACCATCAGCACTCATGCAGCCCCAGACAATGATGCTACCACCACCATGCTTGACACCATCTGAGCCAAACAGGTTTATCTTAGTTTCATCAGACCACCAGACATGGTTCCAGTAATTCATGCTATTGGACACGTCATCTACAGCAAACTGTTTGCAAGCTTCCTTGTGAGCAGCTTCTAAGCGACGACGGCCTGCAAACTGACTTGTTGCAGTGTGTGCTGTATGGTCTGAGCACTGACAAGCAGATCTATAGCTTCTGAAACCTATAAAGGAATGCTGCAGCATTCATGCCTTTGAAGCAGCTTCTGTACCTGACACATAGCACGAGGACTCGACTTCTTTGATGGATCAACATCAGAGCACAAAAGCCTGTACTGCATTTACTGATCATACAGTATACCGTTAGAGAAGGGAATTATCTGTGATGGGACAATTTGGGTTCTGGATGAGGACAGGTTCCCTTTTAAATCCAGGATCTCTGAAGGTTTATTCCTTGGGTCTACTGAGTTGAGCATTTGGGAAATAAACATAAAAATATATAAATGTTAACATCAGAAATTTATATATTTATCCCTAATGAATCAAAAGCTACTTGAGATTGTATGAGGATGAAACCCTGAGAAAAAACAGGCTCAAAAGGGAACCCATCTTCATCTGGGTGACACCAAATGTCCTATCATTATCGTTTCATCATTGCTATCATCTGTTCACTTATGGATACAAAGATACAAAAATGTTCATGCCAATTGTAGCACCATTGTAGAAAATTTTAGATTACTTAGAGTCTAAATCCATCTTTATGGTTCTGTAGATGTAAAGATCTTTGGAGTGGTTTCCATTTGAAGAAAGCTCTATATAGAAGCAGGGAATTGGTATGAAGCAGGTCCAGAAAGTCAAGTCAAGTCAAGTCAATTTTATTTCTATAGCGCTTTTCACAACAGACATTGTCTCAAAGCAGCTTTACAGAATTTAACAGTGAAGGTGAATGGTGTGAATTTGTCCCTGATGAGCAGCCGTGGTGACTGTGGCAAGGAAAAACTCCCTTAGATGTAATGAGGAAGAAACCTCAGAGGAACCAGACTCAAAAGGGGAACCCATCCTCATTTGGGTGACATCAAGAGTTTGATCATAAATCTTTAAACAATGCAGAACACTGGAGAGTGAGAACTAACATGAACACTGGCGTGTGTGATTATAAGTAATGTTCTTTCTACAGTCTTTATGGTTATAAAACTAGGAGCTACTGAGCAACTCATAAAATAGCTCAACATTTGTGATCATCACAGATCCAACACCAGCTTCTCCATGCCAGAGCCTTTAAACACTTCAGGAGGTCCAGTGTCAAAACTCCACACATGTAGTGGGATCCAATTGGCACTGGTACGTCTCTAGATGGTTTGGGATGTTTGCGAGTTCGGCATCTACTTCTTCAAAGGTCCGTAATCTTTATTATGACGTGACTGGATCTGGCCAAACCTCAGGAAGCCTCGGGATGGGGAGAGAAAGAGAAGCAGTGGAGAGAAATTATTATTGTAATTAAAAGCATGGCCACCCGGACCTGTCAAGTAAACCAGTGGACCTTGCATGCTTGTTATTGTAACCTCCATAATTTGCAACAGCACGGCTGACAGAACATGTAACGTGACCATCATTCACTTCCATAATCAGTTAATCTAATTATTAATAAATAGCACACGGAAAACTGTAAATGTAAGGAGAATAATTCTTGTTGAATTTCCTGGAAATCAGCCGAATTATGGCACAGGAGCGTTTGAGTGACATTAATATGACAGGAGGTTCCATGATACTCACGAAAAATCTACAAACAAGCAGAAGCCAAAATGCCCTCAAGGTCGTTTCATCTCGTCAATTTGCAGTTCGTTATTGCGAAGCCTTGACCTCTACTTATTTGTCAAATAGCACGTTTGTTTGTGAATTTTTATTTTTTTTATAACCCATGATTTCCGGATCTTCTTCAAAGCATCAGCCATGGCCACTCGAGTGCTTATATAAGCGCATCAAGTGCTCTCTGGTCCAAATGCTAAATTGTGTGGTCAAACCTACCGTGCGATGCTCAAGATTTGTTAAAGAACTCCATGCACACTGTTATTTACATAAGTTTTAATAACAGACAGATGCCTCATATAATAATCAAGAAGTTGAGGGAGTTAACGCCTTGTGTCTTTTTTTTGTTCTATTTCTCATTCGGACGTTTTCTGCTGCAGTTTGTCTCCAAATTCATCTTGTGCCAGGAAGGTCATTAGAAAAAGTCCACCATAACTGTCTCACTCTGTATGGAACTGAACGTTACTATGGTTAAGATATAGTGTATATACTGTACATGTTTGAGCAAAAGTATTGGCCACCCGACTTTATATAGTAGTCTATAGGATGTTTTTGCACTGCATTGTGTTTGTTTACATATACTCCTGATTATAGTCTTCATAGTTCTTTTTGCACAGTACTGTATATTCAGAGTGTACAGTAGGTTTACAGCTCGGTGCTCTCTTGTGTTATGTGTATTGTCCCACAATGTCTTGTGTTGTCTGTCTGTACTGTTTTTCGTCTGCACTGTTTGCACTCGGTTGCACTCGATCCACTTTATGTAGCTTTATGTTGTGTGTTGTAGCTCTATGTTGTTTAGTGTAGCACCAGGGTTCTGGAAAAAACGTTGTCTCATTTAGAAGTAGAAATGACAATATAAGCCTCTTGACTTGACTTGACTTTACAACGCAATATGTGGTTCTTCCCCAAATTATTATCGCAAACTAATTTTGAGGCACATAATCGTGTAGAACGTCTTTGGATGCTTGTAGCATTAGCTAGTGATTGTATCCTTCACTTAAACTAGGAGACCCAACCCTGTTCCAGCATCACGATGCTCCTCTACATAAAAGCCAGCTCTGTAAAGATCTGCTTTACATGGGGATGTTGGAGTGGAAGATCTCCTGCTATAGAGCTCGAAACCCTATTGAACACCTCATCAAATCTCTCCTACATCAGTACACAAATCTTGACAAAACCTATTAGAAAATCATTCCAGAAGAATGAAGACTGTTATAACAGAAAATGACGACTGAATGTGGAATGGAATGTTAAAGAACCACATGATCTTATGGTCTATTGATCCATGATTCTTTTTTATGGTCAGGTATCTCCAACTGTTTGTGTTTGTAGTGTATCTCAGGGATCTCACTGACTTTCAGTGTGTCAAAAATCCTTCTGGGTTTTTACTCACAACATCCATCCATCCATTGCTGCCAGTGGAAAGTCTCGTTAATGAGAAAGGTCAGACTGGTTCTAACCAACAGGGAGGTTTCATCAACTTGAATAACTACTCTGTACATCCAATCTGAGCAGAAAAGCATCTCAAAACACACAATGCACTGAACCTTGAGGCAGGTCTCACGTCTGTCGACCGAAGCGGAGGTGGTGGCTTGGTGGTTAAGGCAATGGACTCTAAATCGAAAGGACAAGTCAAGTCAAGTCAAGTTTATTTGTATTGCGCTTTTCACAACAGACATTGTCTCAAAGCAGCTTTACAGAAATCAACAGTTAAGGTGAATAGTGTGTATTTATCCCTGAAGAGCAGCCGTGGCAACTGTGGCAAGGAAAAACTTCCTTAGATGTTATGAGGAAGAAACCTTGAGAGGAACCAGACTCAAAAGGGGAACCCATCCTCATTTGAGTGACATCAAGAGTTTGATCATAAATCTTTCAACAATACAGAAAACTGGAGAGTGAGAACTAACATTAACACTGGAGTGTTCACTTCTACAGTCTTTATGGTTATAAAAATAGGAGCTAGTCAACATTTGTGATCACCACAGATCCAGCATCAGCTTTTCCATGCCAGAGCCTTTAAACACTTCAGGAGGTCCAATGTCAAACTCCACACATGTAGTGGGATCCAATTGGCACTGGTACGTCCCTAGATGGTACGGGATGTTTGCGAGTTCGGCATCTACTTCTTCAAAGGTCCATAATCTTCATAAGGTGGGACGTGACTCACACGTTTAAATCCCAGTCCCACCATGTAGGCTCTTGAGCAAAGCTTTTAACATTCAACTGCTCAGTTGTAAGTCGCTCTGGATAAACGCAGCTGCCAAATGGCGTAAATTGGACAGTCTGGATAAAGACCAGGTGACCAGTCAAACCTGTACCCTGGTTCACAAGCTACACATCTGTACAAGGCATCGTAAGTATGATTAAAGTATTGCAGTACGTTTTATAATGGCGTTTCTTTTTTATTCACACGTATAGTTATAAAAAAGATACGAGCGAGAAAGGACAAATAGAGGATAAACGAAGGATGACTGGCCTCCGTATCGTCCCGAGATAAAAAGCGTGCATCAGACTGTACAGTACGCCGAAACATAATTGGAGTCGCAAATTGAAAACCGGAGACACGCTCATTCACAGGGAGACGAGCTTTCCATCTGTACGCCTTTATCCCTCGTCCAATTGATCCTTTTCATGCTTTAACTTCAAAAAAAGAAAAAGAAACGCAGTGGACCAAACCCGCATTTACAACGCGAGGAATTCGCGCAACTCGGCTGCCTGCTTCGCGTGTTAGGAATCTGTACATAATCTGCAACGCTGAACGCTTCTAATAAGCATTAATTAGGTTTAATTAGCTCATTATCTATATCGAATTCTCGTTAATTACCTCGTTAGTCTGGACGCATTTTCTTTTCCGCGAATTAACAGCGTGCAGGTGTAAAACAAATGTATTTGATTTTAAAATAGATATTGTATTCTTTGTCTAGCGTGTTTGTGTGTGCGTGTGTGTGCGTGTGTGTGCGCACGTGTGTGTGTGTGTGTGTGTGTGCGCATGTGTTTTTATTACTGTGAAACCCGTGAATTTTTCAGCTGCAGCCTTGTCTCTTTGTCTCTGTGGGTTTTTTTTGCTATTTTTTTTGCAGTTAAACAATTACCATATTGTAGACACACACACACACACACACACACACACACACACACACACACACACACACACATGGAGAACTGTGTCTTTTACTGGTTATTTGTCATTGCTGCTACTCTCTCTGTACATGTTGTTCTCCGACTGGCTGTGCTGCGTTGTGTAGTTGTGCTGCACTCGGCGTCCATGTTTGCAGAGGTGAATGTCAAACGAGAACGAGCAGCTCCTTCAAGCTAATGTGGAATATATTCATTAGGTACAGCGGAAAGACAAACTGTTATAACACCTACAGAGAGTTTTATTGATTTCAAAGCATTGGAAAAAATTAGGGAAGTGTCAAAGTGTGCAGAAAAGGAAAGAAAAAGAGAGAAAGAAGGAACATTTGTGGGATATAGGGAAAAAATGTATAAAAACAATTGTGAATAATAATAAATAAAAGATTAAGAGATTAAGAGGTTATGAAGTTATGTATAATTTTAGTGACTATAAGGGTCCCAAAAGCCCATCCACACTAAAACGTCTGAAAACGCTCATATCCCTGTACTGAGCAGGAGTGGAGGTGGTCCCTCAGTGGTCTTTGGAACAAATTGGAATTTGGAACAGAAGGTCACAGGTTCAAATCCCACCACCACTGAGCTGCTACTGCTGGGCCCTTGAGCAAGGCCCTTAACCCTCCCCTGCTCAGTTGCAAGTTGCTCTGAATAAGGATGTCTGCCGAATGCAATAAATGAAATGAACGCGTAAAACAGAAGACGCTTATTCATCGTTTCTGCCTTGCGTTTATTTACTTACTGACTCTGAAATGTCGTGGCGATGTTGAGAAAAGTCATCGTCGCACAACTGGATTTTTTTGAAAGTCTCTGTTTCCACACGCTACACTGCTACGCAACAACAGCGTTTTCAAATGTGTTCACTTTAAAGAAGTCGCATTGTGGACGAAACGCTGTAACTAAAAAGGAGAAAAATATTCGTTTTCAAACAAAAACGTGAACCCCGTAGCTGCTTAGATGTTTGATTGAGATAACTCACTCTGGATGATGCCGTCTAACAAATGCCATGAATGTAAATAAAACAGGGAGTCCTCCATCTACACCTTT
Organism: Silurus meridionalis; assembly: GCF_014805685.1. Taxonomy (NCBI): domain Eukaryota; kingdom Metazoa; phylum Chordata; class Actinopteri; order Siluriformes; family Siluridae; genus Silurus; species Silurus meridionalis. Next base: position 3,101,661 of record NC_060885.1, on the reverse strand, counting down.
TTGCAGCAGATTATATGAAAAAGAGAAATCCATCAGAAAAGTGGTTCCAGAACCCAATATGGTCATAGCTAAAGCACACTCACGTGTAGGTAGATATGAATCAAGTGCTAGGGCCCTCTGTGTATTTAAGGCATTGTGGGTAATGTAGGAGCCGGTAAACCAGACAAAAATGGATGATGATACGTAAGTATGATTAACAATTCTTTTAAATTATTTAAGATTTTGACCGAAGCACATTTTCGATCAGTCTGGTAATGAACTGTAACACGAATCCATTATTCCTTCAAGCATGTTGAAGGTTTCCTCATTAAACCATGAGACAAAATACAAAAACCGTAATGTCATATTTTTCATATATTTTCATACATTTCTGACCTGGTTTGAGCAAAACGAACGCAGGATATGTAGCACCGATCCTGCAGTTCAAGCCGTCTCATTAGAAATCGAATAAAAAAAAACCACGGCTTGACAGCTCTCTCGGAAGCGAACAGTCACGCCGGCTGTCTAAGTGAATTCCAGCAGTAGATCCAGACTTCTTTGCAGCTTTATCACGAGATAAAAGACAAATAAACCATGTAACCTAAACAGAAAAGCTTACCGGCGGCCTCCTCGGCTGCAGTGCTTTAAGGAAGATTGTTTCCGACAGACAGGAAATGATCAGCTATATATCTCTATCCTTACATCAGCTCGGGATGACGAAACGGTTCCGAGACGCGCTGTGTTGTCGATATGATTTACGCCGCACAAATACACATCCTTATTAATCTCTGACCGGATTTGAATTAACTGATATTCCGGTTTGAATGATCACAGATTTAGAACTTTCACTTTTCACGCAAGAAGTTTCAGGTTTGTGTGTGTTAAAAACGTGTCCTTAAAAATGAAGCATGTCGTAGCCATATTAATCCCCGAGCCCTTTCCCCAGGATGTTTTTTCTTTAATTGTTTCAACTTTCTCCCGTCACGAGCCGTCATGACGCTCTCTTAATGGCCGTACTGAGAATCAAAACCCGTCATCGTCTGATCAGCGCCCGGAGACGTGGATCGGTTCGTCAGGCGTTTGCATTTGAATGGATCTGCTTGACGAGACTGTGTTTAAGAAGCCTCTCCGATTACAGTCTGGCAGGAACGCGTCGTAGCGCTTTTCCCATCTGACTGCGGCGAGGAAAGTTCTCTTTTCACAGGCGGATCAGCTGTCAGCGCGCCGTGTTTATACAATACTGCATTGTGCTCGAGCCTAATTAATTAGACTCACTAAAAGAGCGGTCGTTCTGATAAACAGTAATTACTGTGAGGTTTGGAGGGAGAAAAGGGAAGGCGTGCAGACGGACTGCAGCACCGGCAACCATGCTGGAGCTCTCTTCCATTACCACCTCACTGAGTTTCACACCGATTCCATTCACACAGGTGAGTTTCCCCCACTGCGCTCGGCTCCTGGTACCTCACATCAGATTACAGAGAGAGGACCAGAGTGGAAATGACGAATGAGTGGATGATGGATGATGTGAAGAAAGCGAGGCTCAGATAGATAGATAGATAGATAGATAGATAGATAGATAGATAGATAGATAGATAGATAGATAGATAGATAGATAGATAGATAGATAGATAGACAGACACAGACAGGCAGCTAGACAGACAGACAGGCAGACAGATAGACTGATACAAATATTGACAGACAGAGAGGAATAAAGAGACAAGCAGACAGATAAACAAAGGCAGATAGGTAGATCTCTCTCTTTCACTGTTTCCCTATCTATCTCTCCTTTTCTCTCTCTCTCTCTCTCTCTCTCTCTCTCTCTCACACACACACACACACACATTCTATCTATCTATCTATCTATCTATCTATCTATCTATCTATCTATCTATCTATCTATCTATCTATCTATCTATCTATCTATCTATCTATCTATCTTTTTCTCTTTCCTTTTCTCTTTAGTATTGAAGCAGAAGGTTTCTGGTCTGCTGTGAGTCTGTCATTCATCACAGAAAGAAAGAAAGAAAGAAAGAAAGAAAGAAAGAAAGAAAGAAAGAAAGAAAGAAAGAAAGAAAGAAAGAAAGAAAGAAAGAAAGAAAGAAAGAAAGAAAGAAAGAAAGAAAGAAGAAAGAAAGAAAGAAAGAAAGAAAGAAAGAACTTTTCTGTAACCATCTCCGTCTTTATTCTCATTTATATTCCACGTCTTTGTTTCAGTCTCAGATTGATGAAGTTACTCGTTCCGTTTATGTTCATGTTTCACGTTTCCTGATCACGTCTTATTTCACGTTCTCGTCTAAAGAATCATTTTACTTTTTGGTAATCGTCCGACCGTAACCTGTTTCTGGTTCACGATTTTGCCCATCGATTTAGACTTGTTATAATAAACACTTTTATCCAGCACCTGACATGACAAAGAGACAGTCAGACATAGAAATACAGACAGAAAGACGAGACAGACAAAAATTACATTTTCAACATTTTGTTCTATCTTGCAAAAGTTTTGGATTGTTTTGGTTGTCAGACTTATTTACACTGCATATGTGTGTGCTTTCTACATATGTTTCCTATATTTCCATTATATAATATTAACAGACATGATATTTTTTTGCTACCGATTTTATTTATACTTCAATTTTCAGGACCTGAATTTCAAAAAGGTGAAATCATGTGCAGTGTATACAGACCGAGCAGGGAAAAGAAAAAAATGTTCAATATCATAGATTTTTCTTTTGCAGGCTTAAACCTGCCCTGAATACTTGCTCGGGTTGCTGATGATCTTTCTCAGTCGTATGATGACTGCACGATTACTGATGCACTAGGAATCCTGATATGTTTTTTTTTTTTCAATCGCGAGACTCTCCTGCAGGGACAGTCTTTTTATTTCACAATCTGAAGCGACATTTACATTCTCCAGAAAGTGAATGCCGCTTCAGATTGTGAAACAAAAAGACTGACAAACATTACATTTACGGCATAACACTCTTTTTCAGAATGACTTACTATCATCTCATTTATACGAGTGAGCAGATACGGGTTAAGGGCCTTGCTCAA
>NC_060885.1:3078631-3093631 GCF_014805685.1 Silurus meridionalis | reverse complement strand
CGAGATAAAGCAGAGAGCCTAAAAGTGAATTATCACCTTTTACAGTACCATGGTCAGTTCCCTTCACTGACAAGTTCAAGCTGTCATTATGTCAATGTTTCCAGTCCAAAGTTGACCGAATGCAGTGGTTTAAAGTATTTAAGTAAATCTACTTGTTCTTAAGTAATTTTTTGCGACTTTTACTCTCTACTTAACAACATTTATGATTCCATAGGTGTACTTTTTACTCCAATTATATTTCACACCTCGGTTAAAGATGTCATTAACACTCCTCTAAACGTATCTTCTGCATGTAAACGTCTGTTTAACCTCAGTTTCAGTCAATGCCACCTTTAAAAAATTTTAAGAAGTCAGCTTGAATTTGACAAAAATATATTGTTTCTCTCTAAAACCGAGAGCTGCACCAAATCCCAGTCGGCTCAGAATATTTTTTTTGTTTTACATGATCCAAAATAATTTACTTTAATTTTATTTGTCCATTGAACACTAACCGTTCTTCTGCTTTGTGACTGTCATTTATTTGTTAATTGAAGATCCTTATTTTTTAAAAGATTGTTTCACTCCTTTGCATTTTTATTTCTCTGTAGGATAAAGAGAAGGTTTTTATGTTTTTAGGTTGTTTTGTTTCAGATCTTTAATCCTGTAGGTCAACACACCACCAGCACACATGTACGGTTAAATGTGTATAAGATTAGTGTGTGTGTGTGTGTGTGTGTGTGTGTGTGTGTGTGTGTGTGTGTGTGTGTGTGTGTGTGTGTGTGTGTGTGTGCTTGTGTGTGTCTCTAATATGATTGTTTTGCACAGTAATTGCGCTATAATGATGTTCATAAAAAGTCAACAAAGACATCATTAGTATTCCTCTGTAATTAGAGAACGTGGCGATGTTGTCACCATCGTGTAATCATGCGTAATGGAACGGTCATAAAAGTATTCTATGGTTACGTTATTAATCGTTTATTAATGTGCAACTGTCACAAGTCACAAAGGGTTCAGTTTCACATTTTACACGTTCACACAAACCGTATTTGGCAAACGGGCATCGACTCTGAAGTCTGTGTAAACATATATAGAGTTGAGAGCTCTGTAGCAGGAGATCTTCCACTCCAGCATCTCCATGTGAATCAGATCTTCATAGAGGTGGCTTTGTGCACAGGAGCACCATCATGCTGAAACAGGGTTGGGTCTCCTAGTTTAAGTAAAGGGACAATCGCTACCTAATGCTACTGCTAGACATCCTATACAATTATGTGCCTAGAAATTAGTTTGCGATAATAATTTGGGGAAGAACCACATATTGCCTGGTAAAGTCAGGTGTCAAAATACTTTTGCTCAAACACGTGTATTGATAAAATACACTCTTGACACATATCTGCGTGACCTCAGCATTGTTTTGTTAAAACAGGTTTGGGTTGACAGGAAAATAAGTGGTGTATATATATATTTTTTGTACTAGAACAAACAAAGAAATGAAAAAAAAAAACATAGAAATAAATATATTTAAATAAATAAATAAATAAATAAATAAATAAATAAATAAGAATTTCAAAATTATGATTGATACTTGAGGTTAATTCAAACCCAAACAATACAAATATATTAAATATAAACATACATAAAAAAAATTAAAGAAATAAAAAAAATAATAATTTAAAAACAAAATAAAAAATAAAATTTAAACAGACTACTAAACAAACTGTATACAAGTGGGTGTGTGGGTGAGTGAAAATCATCTTTACCCTCAACAGCAGAAATGTGCAAGAAAATCAATTGCATTTATTCAGAATTACAGACAAGAGTTTATTCGCATATCCCAAAGATGTAGGAGAAATATGGTTCTCCTCCAAACTGTTACCACAAAGTTACGGCACAGAATTTTTAAAGATGACTTTGGAAGTAAAAGCTTTAAATGTTCTAGGAGACCCAACCCTGTTCCAGCATGGCAATGCTCCTGTGCATAAAAGCCAGCTTAATGAAGATCTGCTATACATCAGGATGTTAGAGTGGAAGATTTCCTGCTATAGAGCTTAAACCCTATTGGACATCTTTGGGATGAATGAGAACGCTGACTGCACCCCAGACCTCCTCACCTTCTCACCTATCTGAATTTACTAACACGCTTTGAATACGTTTGAATGAATCTCCACAAAATCTAGTGGAACATCTTTTCTCTCACATCATATGCTTATATTACTGTACATTCTGTTTATTTTCCTTCTCCATCAGGCGATGTGTTGGATAGTTACAGCTCTGGTTTGTTTGCTCGCCCAGCAGAGGAGCATTCGTTCCGCATAAAGACCTTTGCGAAACCCTGGCGTAGTTTACCTTCGGAGATTTCGACCTCACCGAAACAATAACACGCTCATTTTTTTTTCCTTTGTTTAAATCCACCCACCTAACAAACCCCGTGAGTGAGCAAGCGAACGAGCGAGACTTTTACAGACCACGCATCTTCTGCGTGGGTGAAGAAGGAAAGTGTGTTTATTCTGTCGTTTGCGCATCATCGCAGCACTTCTACAGACGGGAATAAAACATTGATTTAGATTTAAAAAGCTGACAGGATTGATGCCAGAAAATTTGGTAAATGGCATCAAGGTTGGGTTCTGGAAACTTCGGGTGACTTGAGGTACAAAGGTCATGAGAACGAAATGAAAATAAACATTTCAATTCAATTAATTTCTATTTGTAGAGAATTTTCAACAATGTGCATGAAGAGATAAAGAGGTTATAACGTTATAAACGATTTATATGTCTGTTCCTTAGAATTGTGAGTCTATCCATGATGAGTGAACCAGTGGTGACTGCAGCAAGAAAAAACTTCCTGAGATGGTATGAGGAAGAAACCTTGAAAGGAACTCAAAACGGAACCTCATCCTCATTGGGTGGCACTGAATGTCTATTTATAGATAGATAGATAGATAGATAGATAGATAGATAGATAGATAGATAGATAGATAGATAGATAGATAGATAGATAGATAGATAGATAGATAGATAGATTTGATACACTCCCTCATTCAGAGTGAAAGACATTGGAGCAGTTGAGGGGTTAAGGGCCGTGCTCAAGGGCCCAGCAGTGGCAGTTTGGTGGTGCTGGTATTTCAAGTGTGATATCAGCACTTCACCCCAGTCTTCTGTGAGTATATACAGTACAGTACAGTCTGGGAGTTGTAGTCCATTTCTGGCCGTATTTAGATGCTGTGGTGTTTATTGAGCTCCAAGCTGCCTGAGATCTGAGACAGATACAGAGAGAAGATATTCAAGCTAAAGTATCACCTCATGTTCTTCCTGTTCCTTTTCTTTCTCCTTCTATTCCTAATCTTTCTTTTATTTCCCTTCTATTTCATCCTACCTTTCGTCTTCCTCATCCTCTGCAGGATTATTCTCTTCATCCTCTCATTTTTCCTTGTGTTCTTCCTGTTCCTCATCTTCCTTTTCTTTCCCATCTTCCTCTCCCTTTGCCTCCTCTTTCTATGCTTGCTCACCCAAAGCTCCTCCTTCTCTTCCACCATCTGTTTTCCCTCTTTGTTCTTTCTATCTTATTCTTCCTCATGTTTTTTCTTCTATTCATCTCCTTCCCATCATCTTCCCAACCTCCTCCTGTTCTCCATCCTTCTTTTCCTCCTTATGTTCTTTACCCTTTTCTCATCATTCTTCTTCTCTTCCTCTTCCTGCCATTCTTCCTTCTCCACGTTTTACCTCATTCTTCCTCATTCACTCTATCTTTCTTTTCTGTCTCTTCCTTGTCTTGTTCTCCTCCTATTCCTTATCTTCTCCCAAATTCCTTTCTAATCTGCTTTTCTTTTATCCTTATTTTCCTTAAATTACTTTCTCTTCCTCCATCTCCTTCTTCTCCACCTTGTCTTTCTCCCGCAGTTCCTTGTCTTCCTCTTCTTCTTTCTTTTCCTCCTTATCTTCTTCCTCTTCTTTTTTCTCCTCCACCCCACTCCTCAGATTGTATCTGCAGCTCCAGAATCTGTTCAGCATCTGTTTAGTTCTTCATCAGTAATAAATGTTGAAGGTCAGCAGAAAACCACGAAGCCTGTATTTTTCTCTCCTCCGATCACCTCCTTCCTTCTCTGATTGATGCAGTCTCCGTACTGCTTCGTGGATAAAGACGGCTTTGAACACTGAGGGATGAAGATAAAAGGATAAAAGGAGGAAGAAAACAATCTGTGTGTTTCTCTCAGAAACATTAGTCTTTGTATATATTGGTTTGTCTGAGGCAGGACAAAGTGTGTGTTTTATTCAACACCACATGCAGCAGGAACATAATGATACACAGTGACTGATGAATATTTGAGAGCTTCTGAGTGTCTCGTCTCCTCGTCCTGCTCATGTTCTGTCCTTCTTTTCTCTTACTTTTTATTAGAAAGTGACCTTGAATATTAAAATCCCCCACCTACTGTAACTTCTCCAGAAGAACTGCAGCAGATTCTTGCTGAGGCCCAGAAAAAGAGCTCAACGTCTCTTTGTTTCTCTCCTTTATCTCTCTAACTCTCTTTCTCTCCTTTATCTTTCTCACTCACTTTCTCTACTTTATTTCTCTCACTTTCCTTCTCTTCTTTTCTTTATCTTGGTTCTGATGAAGAACACTGGAGAAGTTAGTGATGGTGAGGGACACTGGGGGAGTTTGTGCTGGTGGACACTGGGGCAGTTGGTGCTGTGAAGGACACTAGGGCAGTTAGTGCTGGTGAGAGACACTGGGGCAGTTAGTGATGGTGAGGGACACTGGGGCAGTTTGTGCTGGTGGACACTGGAGCAGTTAGTGCTGGTGAGGGACACTGGGGCAGTTAGTGCTGTGAAGGACACTAGGGCAGTTAGTGCTGGTGAGGGACACTGGGGCAGTTTGTGCTGGTGAGGGACACTGGGGCAGTTTGTGCCAGTGGACACTGGGACAGTTAGTGCTGGTAAAGGACACTGGGCAGTTAGTGCTGGTGAAGGACACTGGGGCAGTAAGTCCTGGTGAAGGACACTGGGCAGTTAGTGCTGGTGAAGGACACTGGGCAGTTAGTGCTGGTGAAGGACACTGGGGCAGTTATTGCTGGTGGACACTAGGGCAGATAGTACTGGTGAGAGACACTGTGGCAGTTAGTGCTGGTGAGTGACACTGGAGCAGTTAGTACTGGTGAGAGACACTGGGGCAGTTAGTGCTGGTGAAGGACACTGGAGCAGTTAGTGCCGGTGGACACTGGGGCAGTTAGTGCTGATGAAGGACACTTGGCAGTTAGTGCTGGTGGACACTGGGGCAGTTAGTGCTGGTGAGGGACACTGGGGCAGTAAGTGCTGGTGAAGGACACTGGGGCAGTTAGTGCTGGTGGACACTGGGGCAGTTAGTGCTAGTGAAGGACACTGGGGCAGTTGTGGTGCAATTATGTGCTTTTGCTCGCTTACATATGAAGAGATCAGATTTCGACACCAATAAAAAGAGGTTTAACACCTTCCTGCTCGACCTTTGTGTGTTTGTGTGTGACTATAATCACACTCTTGATGTCACCCAAATGAGGATGGGTTCCCCTTTTGAGTCTGGTTCCTCTCAAGGTTTCTTTCTCATAACATCTAAGGGAGTTTTTCCTTGTCACAGTCACCACAGCTGCTCATCAGGGATAAACACACACCATTCACCTTCACTGTTAAATTCTGTAAAGCTGCTTTGAGACAATGGGTTGTGAAAAGCGCAATAGAAATAAACTTGACGAGTGAATGTGGAATATAAACGGTGTATTTGTAGATTATTGAGTGAATAGTTTCATTTTGTGTTTGTTGTAACTGCACTGTAACATTCAGACAAACAGAAAAAGGCAAATTTGTGTCTCTAATAAAAATAAAATATCACAAAGATGAAAAAGCGATAAATCTGAATGATCTCCGACGTTTCATCGCCGCTGATATTTGGATTTTATGTAAATTCAGGAGTTTGCAGGAAATGACTGATGACCTCTGACCTCCATCATGCAACACGAACCTTGTTTACCCAAAAGGCTCAGCAAATATGTCCTGATAGACTCGCTATGTGTGTGTGTGTGTGTGTATGTGTGTGTGTGTGTGAGTGAGTGCATGTGTGTGTGTTTTTGTTTGGCTTCTCAGTAATCAGAGCCATGAGTGCTGACACAATCATATTTTTTTTTTCTTTTCTCCTTTACCTGACTCCCATCTCTAAGTCTAAATGTGTGTGTGTGTGTGTGTGTGTGTGTGTGTGTGTGTGTGTGTGTGTGTGTGTGTGTGTGTGTGTGTGTGTTTGTAGCTACATGACCTGCATGTAGGCCTCGTCTCTAATTGTTTCTCTATAAAGCCTGCAGTATCAGCATCTGAAGAACGTGACCCTTGACCCTGAGAAGAGCTTCAACGCTTGTTGATGATGGAGTATAGGAGCTCAAATGGTCCTATCATTAAACTGTGTGTGTGTGTGTGTGTGTGTGTGTGTGTGTGTGTGTAAACACTGATTGAGGTCATGGAGCGAAGAGCGAATGTGGGTGGAGAGAAAATGAACATAAGGAACATAAGGTGGAGCGTTTTTTTTTTTTTTTTTTTTGGTTGAACCTTTTAATCTCCAAAATCGTAGGTTCATAATCGATCACCAGGACGCGATCATCCAATCACATCATCTTTTTCACACGGTCTGTCCATCCCTCTCTCCGTCTCAGTAAACCACTGATAAAAACAGATGTTCTGCTGTAAGAAGAGCCTTCTGTCAACCCCCACCATCAACAAACATCTGGAATGATGTTACTGCCACCTGTCTCTCTCTCTCTCTCTCTCTCTCTCTCTCTTTTTTTCCCTTTCTCTCTGTCTCTTTATTAATGTCTATTTCTCTCTTTCCTTCATCTCTCTCTTACTCTGTTTCCCTCTCTATCTCTCCTATTTCTCTCTCTCTCCAGCTCTCTATTTTCTTTTCTCTCACACACACACACATTCTATCTATCTATCTATCTATCTATCTATCTATCTATCTATCTATCTATCTATCTATCTATCTATCTATCTATCTATCTATCTATCTATTTATTTTTCAAGCAACATTTTTTTCTTTTTCTCTTTCTCTATTGGAGCAGGAGATTTCTGGTCTGCTGTGAGTGTGTCATTCATCAAGTCAAGTCAAGTTTATTTGTATAACGCTTTTCACAACAGACATTGTCTCAAAGCAGCTTTACACAAATCAACAGTGATGGTGAATGGTGTGCATTTGTCCCTGATGAGCAAGCCGTGGCGACTGTGGCAAGGAAAAACTCCCTTAGATGTTATGAGGAAGAAACCTTGAGAGGAACCAGACTCAAAAGGGGAACCCATCCTCATCTGGGTGACATCAAGAGTTTGATCATAAATCTTTCAACAATACAGAACACTGGAGAGTGAGAACTAACATGATTACTGGAGTATAAGATTATAAGTAATGTTCTTTCTGCAGTCTTAAACAGTCTATATGGTTAGTAGCTCCGAGTTTTATAAGCTCAGCATTTGTGATCACCACAGATCCAGCATCAGCTTCTCCATGCCAGAGCCTTTAAACACTCCAGGAGGTCCAATGTCAAAACTCCACACATGTAGCGGGATCCAAATGGCACTGGTACGTCTCTAGATGGTTCAGGATGTTTGTGAGTTCGGCATCTACTTCTTTAAAGGTCCGTAATCATCACGAGGTGGGAGGTGACTGGAGCTGGAGCAACCTCAGGATGCCTCGGGATGGGGAGAAAGAGAAGCAGTGGAGAGGAATTAGCGTAGCTGCTGTTCATGATATTAACAGCACAAGTTGATAATGTGCATGTGATCAGATGTTCTGGAGCACAAGGTTATGATGTGATGTGTGTTATGTGTAGGCTTTGCTAAAAGATACGTTTTAATCTACACTTAAATTGGGTGAGTGTGTCTGAGCCCCGAACACCGTCAGGAAGACTATTCCAGAGTTTAGGAGCTAAATGTGAAAATGCTCTACCACCTTTAGTGGACTTTGCTATTCTAGGAACTACTAGAAGCCCAGAGTTTTGAGATCTCAGGAGCGTGGCGGATTGTAGCGTGTTAAAAGACTGGATAGATACACGGAGCCAAACCATTTAGTGCTTTATAAGTGAGAAGTAATAGTTTGTAGTCTATTCGAAACTTAACAGGAAGCCAATGTAGGGACGATAAGATCGGGGTTATGTGATCATATTTTTTTGACCTTGTAAGAACTCTGGCTGCTGCATTCTGGACTAACTGAAGCTTGTTTATTAATGAAGCAGGACATCCACCTAGTAACGCATTACAGTAGTCTATTCTGGAGGTCATAAACGCATGGACGAGCTTCTCTGCATCGGATATAGACAACATATTTCTTAGCTTAGAAATATTTCTAAGGTGAAAGAAGGCTGTTTTGTAACCTGATTGATGTGATTTTTGAAAGACAAGTCGCTGTCTAAAATAACACCCAGGTCTTTTACCGTTGAACTAGTGGTTACAGAACATCCGTCTAAATGCAGGTTGAGATGCTGGAGCATCTGTATACCAGTTTTGGGCGATGAGCAAAATCTCAGTCTTATCAGAATTTAAAAGTAGAAAGTTATGGGTCATCCAATCTCTTAGTTCCTTAACACACTCAGTCATCCGGGTTAATTGAGCTGTATCGCCTGGTTTAGATGAAATATATAGCTGAGTATCATCAGCATAACAATGGAAGCTAATTCCATGCCTTCTAATAATATTTCCTAACGGAAGCATGTATATTGTGAAGAGCAGGGGTCCTAGAACTGAACCTTGCGGCACGCCATAATTTACTTGCATTAGCCTGGATAGCTCTCCATTCAAATCTACGAAATGGTAACGATCGGACAGGTAGGATTTAAACCAGCTTAATGCCTGTCCCTGAATGCCGATGTAATTTTGTAAGCGATCTAGGAGGAGATCATGGTCTATAGTGTCGAATGCAGCACTAAGATCTAGTAAAACCAACAGCGAGATGAAGCCTTGGTCTGAAGCTAAAAACAGGTCATTAGTTATTTTAACTAGAGCAGTTTCTGTGCTATGATGGGGCCTAAAACCTGACTGAAATTCTTCAAAGATATTGTTCTCTTGCAGGTAGGAACATAACTGTGCAGCGACAATCTTTTCTAAAATCTTAGACATAAATGGGAGATTTGAAATTGGTCTGTAATTTGATAACGTGTTTGGATCCAGATTAGGTTTTTAATGAGGGGCTTAATAACTGCTAACTTGAGGGATTTAGGGACGTGACCTAAAGATAGTGAGGAGTTAATAATATTTAGAAGAGGCTCACCAGTTGTATATAACACTTCCTTCAGTAATTTAGTAGGAATTGGATCTAACTGACATGTTGTCGATTTAGCTTTGGCAATAACATTATACAGCTCTTCCTGTCCTATACATGTAAAACAGTGGAGTTGTGGAGTTGAAGGTAACACTGTCTCAGGAGATGCTGTAAGAGGTTGAACTGCCACAATTGTTTTTCTAATGTTATCTATTTTTCAGTGAAGAAAATCATAAAGTCCTCACTACTAAACTGTGATGGAACACAATTTTCAGAGCCCTGATTTGTAGTTAGTTTAGCTACTGTACTGAAAAGGAACCTGGGATTGTTTTTGTTGTTTTCTATAAGTTTGCTCAGGTGTTCAGCTCTAGCAGCTTTTAGCGCCCGTCTGTAGCTGAGCATACTGTCTTTATACGCGATTCTAAATACCTCCAATTTAGTTTTCCTCCATTTTCTCCAGATTACGTGCTGTTCTCTTGAGGGCATGTGTATGACTATTATACCAAGATGCAGGTGCTTGGTCTCTAACCTTTTTAACCGGATAGGGCAACGGTGTCTAATGTGCTAGTGAGGATAAGGTCTATGTTCTTAGTTATCTCATCAAGATTAATAGTAGTTATGGGTTTAGTGAGAAATTGAGATAAATCAGGCAGGTTATTTATGAATCTGTCCTTAGTGGTTGGAACAATAGTCCTACCAGGTCGATAACGTGGTGCAACACGGCTAATCTGCTCTACCGGTAGTGTGTACAGTATGAGGTAATGGTCTGTGATGTCATCACTCTGAGGTAAAATATCTATATCAGTGACGTCTGCTCCGTGGGATATTATTAAGTCTAGTGTGTGGTTAAAGCGATGAGTTGGTCTGGTGACGTTTTGTTTAACCCCAAAAGAGTTTAATAAGTCAACAAATGATAATCCTAGAGCATCGTTTACATCATCTACATGAATATTAAAATCTCCTACAAGCAGCACTTTATCAAAATTGATCAAGAGATCTGATAGAAAACAAGCAAACTCTTGAAGAAAATCAGCGTAGGGTCCTGGGGGTCTGTACACGGTGACCAGAGCGAGTTTACTATGTATGTCCGAAAGTACAACTCTAAGAACGAGCACTTCAAATGATTTAAAGCTGAATCCTAACATCTGACTAACATTAAGAGAAGCAGTATAAATGGTTCCTACACCCCCCCCACGACCAGTCTGACGGGGCTCATGCTTATAAACATATCCTGACGGTGTCGACTCGTTTAGACCCATATAATCACCTGGTTTAATCCAGGTCTCAGTGAGACAGAGTGCATCACCTTAAAGAAAGAAAAAAAGAAAAAAAGAGAGAGAGAGAGAGAGAGAGAGAGAGAGAGATAGAAATAGATAGATAGATAGATAGATAGATAGATAGATAGATAGATAGATAGATAGATAGATAGATAGATAGATAGATAGATAGATAGAGAGATTTAAAATACATCAGAGTTTCATTTTCAAATAATATGAGCTCATAATAACATCTCCTTCTTCTCCTTCTTCTCCTGTTTCTTCTCCTGAATCTGTCTCTCGAAGTTTCTGTCTCTATCTGTTTGTTTTTTTCTGTGTTTCTCTCTATATTTTCTCTCAGTCTTTCTTTCTCGTTCCCTCCTCCATTCAGACATTCATCAGCACTTTTGGCAACAGCAGCCAGGCTTCAAATCCTTCAATCGAGTGTGTGTGTGTGTGTGTGTGTGTGTGTGTGTGTGTGTGTGTTTACGTGTGTGTGTGTGTTTACGTGTGTGTGTATGTGTGTGTGTGTGTGTGTGTTTTCCGTGCGGACGTGGCCATGTTTGGCGTCTCCGCTGTCATGTTTGATAATTTCACGCTCGCCTGAACAAAAGACTCTCACGGTTCAGCTGAAGCATGTCAGCTGCTCTCTGACAGGACGCTCTCTCGGCCGCCCGTCTGATTGGTCACTCCGTCTCAGAAAATAAAGCAGGAACAGGAAAAAAAATGCGTTTCTCTCCGTCAAATTTGTTCCCGCACCGCCCTTTTTCAGCTTTCCATCAGCCAAGGTTAATGGAAGGGATCAGGGAAGGTTCTGAAGCATCACTGTTTTTTTTTTTTCTCCTGTGAAGGTACAGCGAGTCACTTTATGGATGTATAACAGCAGGACTTGTTGGCAGGACGCCTCGGGGAGCGCCGCCATGCCCCAAACTCACTCTGATGACTTTTCTTATTTATCCGAGTCGAACACGGGCTACAGCATGTCCATGACTGGTTTTCCAGCACATGTCTGGAAGGAGTAAATCAAAGTGCGTGCACTTCTTGTCGGAGAAAATGATTTGTAGCTCACTCATACTGCAGAAAAACACACATATACACACACACACACACACACACACACACACACACACACACACACACACACGGTGTAAAACTCGAAGTCCAGTAGCTTTGATTGACTCAAGCTGGAAAAGTGTTTGAAGTTCTGAGCATGAAACACAGGACGTGTGTTTCTTTCTGTCCATCACACACACACACACACACACACACACACACACACACACACACACACACACACACACTCATCACAGAACACATACACTCAGATAATCAGTGCACTTCTACTCTCAGTGCAGACCCGATTCTGACCTGCAGGTTCACTGAACGTCGCTGCACCTAATAAACAAACTGAAATAAAGAATTAAAGAGTAGAATAGGAATAATAAAGAAGAAAATAAATGTACAGAAGAGCTGTAATCAAAATAACAATAAAAATAACAATCAAAATAAAATAAAATAAATTAGACACTTATCGAAATTAAAACTTTACCCATCACTTATAGAATCAGAATTTATTTATTTATTTATTCATTTATTTATTCATTTACTTGTTTAGCAATTTTTATTTTTTTGCTTATTTTTTTAATTTTTTATTTCTTGCTCAAACATTTTTGTCCATTTGTTTATTTGGGCTTTAACATTTGTTTGTTGATTTCTTTCTTTCTTTCTTTCTTTCTTTCTTTCTTTCTTTCTTTCTTTCTTTCTTTCTTTCTTTCTTTCTTTCTTTCTTTCTTTCTTTCTATTTACTCTTTTTCTCTGTTCTTATTTTACTACTTTACTACAATTTATTCATTTAAGATTTGTTTGTTGCTTTCTTTCTTTCTCAATTTTCCTTTTATCATGTCAACATTTATTTATTTATTTATTTGTTTGTTTGTTTGTTTGTTTGTTTGTTTGTTTGTTTATTTATGGCTTTAAAATGTTGTGGTTTTGTTTGTGTGTTTGTGTGTTTGTGTGTTTTGTTAGTTAGTTAGTTAGTTAGTTTCTTTCTTTCTTTCTTTCTTTCTTTCTTTCTTTCTTTCTTTCTTTCTTTCTTTCTTTCTTTCTTTCTTTCTCATTTACCCTTTATCAAAAAAATGTATTTATTTATTTAAGATGTATTTATTTGTTTGCATTTCAACAATTTATTTATGTTTATTTATTCAATATTTCAGCACTGATTTATTTCTTTTGTTTGTAATTTTTTTCTAAGCAGCAATGTTTATATTCATGTCATGTATGAACAACTCAAATTTGCATTAATCTAATCTAATCTAATCTAATTTAATATAATCTAAAATAATCTAATCTAATCCATTCTAATCTATTTTAATCTAGATACTATCTGTGTGTATTGTATACAATAAAAAAAAAAAATCATTAAACCGGACACTATAATAAACAGGGTTATGGACAGGAACTCCATTTCCCATCAGCCACTGCAGCACACTGAACCCTGTCACGTGATTTTTCTACACCTGATTCTCATTCACACCTTTTTAGCATCTGATTTAATCCCCATCTCACGTCACACACTCGCTCTCAGAATCTGCTATGTACCTGAAGAGAATGTGGATAAACTTGGGGATGTTTATTTACATGTGCACACATAGAACACAAAACATGAAACAGAACCAGAACCTGAACCAAGAACCAGAACCTGATCAAAACAGAGATCCACATACGGAGAGACAGCTGTGAGACTAACAGTGAGAGTGTACTGAGGTGAGTCTTTATACTGAGGTGCAATGGCTGATGGGTAAGAATGTTTTTGTCCCTAATTCTTACACCAATAATGCACACTTGGATCAGGTTTTCCTGATGATGTGTAGTTCTCTGCATGTTTGGACAAATGTATTGGGACACCTGACTATTTCCAACCCAAAGTAAAAAGTGCATGATAGTACAGGATGTCTGTGGATGCTGTAGCATGACATTTCCCCTTCACTAAACCTATTGAACTGATTGAATGTGAATGCTGATGGCACCTCAGACCTCCTCACCTTACCTACATCACTACCTGACTTTACTAACACCCTTGTGTCTGATTTAATGTGGCACAAACCTCCACAGAATCTAGTGTAACATCTTCCCAGAAAAGTGGAGCTCATTCTAACAGCAAGAGAATAGGGATTATTTTTATTTTACCCACAACAGAGCAGTTAGCTTTCCAATAAATGTATGTTTGTTTAGTGTGTGTTGTTGTAAACTCTCCGTCATGACTCCATTACAGCTCAACAACAAAAAAAAAAGGAAAGAAAGAAAGAAAAAAGAAGTATCAGTCATTTTACAGATGATCTATTCTAGATATCGGCTTTGTGTCCTAAATGCCGCTTCAACTCCAGTGTAGAAGGGAAACGGGATTTTAAATGGAGCATATGCTAAAAGTCGTCCGTTGATTAGTTTTGTACTCGTTACACAAGCTTTGTTAATTTTCTTTGAACTAGGCAGATGTAGAAGACAGGGGGGTATGGAGACTGATGATCTGCTGTGGCGACCACTAATGGGAGACGCCGAAAGAAGACACAAGCTATGTAAACCAAAATGCTTCTTAAAATATAGAATATTTCTCCATTTTTATTTTGTGTATGAAAAACCCTTTTATAGTGATGTAGATTGTGTCGTTTGTTCTCCATGGTGCTTGTTGGTATCTTGGTGTAACCATAGAAACATTGTCTTCTGGCTCTGGATTAAAGGAGATTTTAGAAAAAAATATTTCCCATCATTGTTAAAGCAAAGGATTGGTTTGTTTAGGGATGAAGAGATTAAAAGAAATATAATTTAATTCTGTTTATTTAATAATAAGCATTGACCCAAAGCAGCTTTACAGAGATAGAGGTTATAAAGTTGTACACAGGAATAGTATTCAGGAATGTATGAACTTCACACCTATGTTCATTCCTTATTAGTAGACCAGTGGTGACTGTGGCAAGGAAAACCTCCCTGAGATGGAAAATAAAACCATTCATTACAGTTGTATCATTGTTCAGGTGTTAAGTGATGATGCGTAAATAGGGAGCTGTTCATGCAACCTGTGGTCCTGAAACATTGTCGTAGACTGTTGATATATCAATTTCAGTCCAAATTCATCCTTGAGTTGCTCAGGAACTTCATGGATTCTTAGGCTGTTGATGTGGAACCATCCTGAGCTGCACAAGTGTCTGCAATTAAGGAGAACTCCATCCAGATGTAGGATGTTGGGCTGAATCAAGCAGATCTGAATCCAACATGTACTGTGACATTCACAATCAGAACATGATGCCTCCCTTCAGAAACTGGGCCAAACCTTCTGTTAAGATAAAAACTGTCCTGCTAAAGCTGAAGATGAAGGTGATTGAGTGGCCAAGTATGACTCCAGACCTGAACCCTATTTAGCACACGGGGGGGTCCTCAAGCAACAGTTGTTTAACATCCAGCAGCTCCTTGATGCCATTATGGAGAAGTGGAATAGGATCCCAACAACAACCTTTG